>NC_142595.1:44203029-44361363 GCF_965207765.1 Zootoca vivipara
CTGGCTTGTGGTTCCTTAATGGAAGGAAGGAGGACTGGAATATCAATGTAATAAATCAAAGACATGGAAATAATCCCTAGGAAAACAGCAGGAATTTAAAACTGCAGTCCATCACACGAAGTGCTTGTGCAGTATTTTTTGGCGACGCAACATCCACACAGAGCAGCTAAAAAAACAATTCACAACTATCTGTCCTAGCTGCAGTTAGTGGAAATGCATTTTAGGAGTTCTTTTGTGGCTTATCTTGCCTATAATTCCTATGAGACAAAACACCCCTCCTCCCCCTTTTCGAGGTGGTTTGTGCTTGAGGCTGCTGCAGCTAGCAGTATAACTTAAACTCTGCCCTAGTTTTTGCGTTCCTTCCCACACTTCTAATGTTTTTATTTGTATTGTAACATAGTTGTACACCACCTTGAGATTCGACATGAGAGGTGGTTTGTCATTTTTATCGATTAGACTGATCAGTCCCGTGTTGCCGAGGTCTCCAGATGACTTAAATCTGCAATCATTCTAAAACAAAAACCCGAATTCAGAATTAATATAAAACATTAACATCCTCACACAGACTTTTTGTGCATGGAAATGTTTTTTTAATGAATATATAGCATGCCGATTCCACGGGCTGGATTGGCTACACAGAAAACTGTCCCTTGGCAGCGAGTTTCACGGTTCGGTTTAGGAGGCGGGCGTATTTATTTGTGCCACAGAGCAAGGCGCCATGCCCCAGGGGGAATCCACCAGCCTGGAAGGGCTTTTACATCCCTGCTTCTTGGCAAGCTTTCAGCTGTCCACCCTCTGCCCTCTCCACCCGCAGCAAATCAACAACCACTCGGCAGAGCTGCACGCCAAGCCAGAGTACCACAAATTCCTGATCGGGAGAGGGGGCGCCAACATCCGGAGAGTGAGGGACCGCACCGGTGTCCGCATCATCTTCCCCAGCCCTGACGACAAGGACCAGGAGATCATCGCCATCGTGGGGAAGGAAGATGCGGTGCGGCAAGCCCAGCACGAGCTGGAAAGCCTCATTTGCAACCTGGTACATATATATAGATATATGTGTGTGGATGCTCGGCTGTTTCGTTGCATTTGCATCTGGTTTGGATGGTTATATGCATGCCCAGCATATAGCACCCCTAGAATTGGTTTGGGTGAATGGCAGCCTAGCAATTGCTTAGCCACCAGCCGCTAATCAGCTATCAAGTTGATAGCATTCAGCGGCACAGTTCAGCATAGTGGTTAGTGTTGGAGCTGGACCTGGAAGATCAGGGTTCAACCCCCACTGGGCCACGAAGCTTCCTGGGGTGACCCTGGGCTGCCTCTCGGCCTGACGTGCCTCTCAGGGTTATTGTGGGGTTTAAATGAGGAGGGGGAGAACCATGCCCGCCACCTTGGAGAAAAATGCAGGATGTGAATCAATAAATGTGAGCAGCAATACTAGGCTGACTTCCACCCGGAAACCTCCATAAAGCTCATTGCCACCAATCTCCTTGCCAAAGGACTACTAGTCTTCCAGAAAGAGCCCAAACCTTTGGAGAGTAAGATTGCGCAAAGCTGGATAGCGTCCCTTTTTTCCGCATTGGCCATGATTTGGGGGAGAGACTGTAGCCATGGAAGGGGAGGCTACAGGGCCCTTTCCCCCCACCTCCTCTTCCTGCCCCCCAGGATAACGTCATTGAGGATTCCATGATGGTCGACCCAAAGTACCACCGCCACTTTGTGGCACGCCGGGGGCACGTGCTGCGGGAGATTGCGGAAGAGTACGGCGGGGTTGCGGTGAGCTTCCCCCGGACGGGCGTCCAGAGCGACCGCGTGATGCTCAAGGGAGCGAAGGACTGCGTGGAAGCTGCCAAGAGACGCATCCTGGAGATTATCAGTGACCTGGTAGGCCTCCCTTTCTGGAATCTGGGTCAGGGAGGGCATTTGGAAAGACCAACTCAAAGTACTAGTTTTGACATATAAAGCCTTAAACAGCTCAAGACCGCAATACTTAAAGGACCACCTCTTTCCATATGAACCTACCCAGACCCTGAGATCATCTGAGGCTCTCCGTGTGCCCCCTCCTCGAGAGGTGCAGAGGGTGGTAACACAAGAAGGGGCCTTCTTTTCAGCAACTCCCCATTTGTGGAATGCTCTCTCCAGGGAAGTTTGCCTGGCGCCTTCATTATACACATTTAGGCACCAGGCAAAAACTTTCCTTTTTAGCCAGGCCTTTGGTTGATCCGATTTACATTCTATGCCCTTTTAAAATGTGTTTTTTTGGGGGGGGGGGTATTGGATGGTTGTTTTAATTTTTATTAGGTATTTTGTGCTTTTATATCTTGATTTATACCCCCAGGTATAGGGCAGTACATAAATTCAATTAATAATGATAGCCTCCTCTTTCCAACATGTGTCATGTTGCAATTCCCTTTTAAGATGAGAACAATAACTTAAGCTGCAGGTTGATGATCCCGGGGACCAAACGTGCCTCCCCACCTCATGACCTTGCAGGATGAAAATTCCCTTTCCCCTCTGTTGGCTTCAAAGTCGCCGCAAGCTTGCTTAGCCCCGATGCCCCTTCCCCACGACCTTAACTCGCCTTGCTCGCCCCGTCCCACTTTTTTCCTTTTTTCTTTTTTTGCTTCCCATCTCTTCTCCAGGAAGCCCAGGTGGTCCTCGAGTGCGTCATCCCGCAGCGCTTCCACCGGGTCGTCATGGGAGCCAAAGGTTACAAGGTGCAGCAGATCACTCGGGACCACGACGTGCTGATCAAGTTCCCAGAGCGAGATGACAATTCAGGTAGAGGGGATTGCAGGTAGAGGGGAGGGGAGATTCCATGCAGGGAAATATTTTCACCTGGTTTTCTCCCCACCCCCACTAGGTTCAGAAGCACAGTCTCAGGAAAACGGCGACATCAGCCCCGAGCTGGACTCTGCCCCCCGCAAATGTGACATCATCCTTATCTCGGGGCGCAAGGAGAAATGCGAGGCGGCGCGGGCAGCTCTGCTGGTAGGAATCTTCTCTCTCTGTCCTGGGCGAGTATAGGCAATGCAGAAAAGGCCCTCTCTGATGTTGACATAAGTCCTAAGACAAGCTTTCTCCAAGCTGCTGCCCTCCTGATGCTTTGGACTGAAGCTCTTCATCAGTCCTGACCAGCATAGCCCAATGGTCAAGGGTGATGGGGAGAGGGGGGGGGTCACAGTCCAGCAATAGCTGCAAGGTGCATGAGCTTGGGCAATGTTGAGAATGCAGAGGCCCAGGCAGGTTCATACCAGGGGAGGATTTTGGTCAAGCCCTGAACTTGACCAAATGGTTCTAGTTGCATATGCATCATTGAAGAGGGAGTGGAGGAAAGAGGCAAAAGATTTCAAGTAGTAGAACTACTTGAAAATGATTTACAGATGGTATTTAACTCTGAGTTGTTAAGATGTATAAGACTGAATCATATAAGTGCTTGAGATGCAAGGAGGTTGAGAGAACGTTTTTTATTTCATATGTGGTGGACCAGTAAAAGGGTAAAAGTATTGAGAAATAATCTATAAGGAATCAAAAAATGTTTTAAAGTACTTTTCCCAAAGAAAAACCAGAGTCCTTTCTGTTGGGTATAATTCAGATGGAAATTCCCAGGTGTCAAAAAAGGTTATTTATGTATGCCACTACTGTGGCCCATGTTTTGTTAGCCCCAAAATTGAAAACGAGCAAGGTTCCAACTAAAGAAGAATGACAACTTAAAGTGATGGAATATGCGCAGCTTACAGACTTAACATATTGAGTAAGAGAACAAGAAGAACATACGTCTAAAGAAGATTAGAAAATGTTTCTTGAATATATGGGGGGGAATTGTGCACACTTGAAAATGTTGGCAGAATTAAGATGAATTCAACAGTGTAAATAAGTTTGGATGGATGTAATAATGGAATACTGAATGGTTTAGTTAATGTAAAATATGCAGGGATTTATGGTATGCAAAATGAACCCCATGGAAAGAAAAGAAGGGAAATTAATGATACCGGTATATAAGGATGTTTAAATGAGTATTCAAAATTGTAAAACAGAAAATTACACACACACACACATATCTATATGTAGGCAAAATATTGGGAACCTGATTTTTCTTTAGATCCCCTGTCAGGGCACCTGCCCATAGGGAATGTTTTGATTTGGATTTCCTTGCTCAGTCATGGATAAAACTTGGGTGCCGTAAGAACACAAGCAGAGCCTTGTTGGGGTCAGGCCCGTGGCCGACCTAGTCCAGCGTCCTGTTCTCACAGCGGCCGACCCAATGTCTCTAGGAAGACTGCAAGCTGGGTGGAAGAGCAACAGCACTCACTCTGCCCACCTGCGATTCCCAAAAACTGGCCTCCGAATCCCTTGTGCTTGTCGCCCTTTTGGTTCCTGCCTTCCGCAGTTCTTAGGGAGTGAGATCGCAAGGCATGTTCCCTACCTAATACATGGGCAGGCGCAAAAGTGTTTTGGCAACCCCGTAGAGGTGGGATGGGGCCTAATCCAGGGGTGTGAGCCTGCATGTATTTCTCTAGCCTTGCTCAGTTGGTTTTTCGCTTCTGGTCCCCAATTCTATGCACCAAAATAGTAATTTGCCCATTTTGATTTTATACCGTCCTGAGACCTCCGGGTATAGAGCGGTATATAAATTTAATAAAAAGAAGCAAATAAAATAAAAAGAGGCCTCTGTAGACACGGAGGACCAAAACAACTCTGAAGCTCCCTGCACACATCCTTACTCTTTTTATCTTTCCAGGCTCTGGTTCCCATCACAGTGGACGTGGAGGTCCCCTTTGACCTCCATCGCTACATCATTGGGCAGAAGGGGGCCGGCATTCGCAAGATGATGGAGGAGTACGAGGTAGGAACACGTGGTCCCCCTTCCAGCCCTGCGTGTGGCCTCAGCGTTGGCTTTGACGTACCTTTTCCTTTAAATGCTGTGCATGTGTTCTGGGTTCGCTGTCGATGGTGTAGGAAGCTTCAGCGGTCTGCAACCAGATTGTCTAGGGGGCCAAATCATAGACTCACAGAATCGTAGAGCTGGAATCGACCCCAAGGGTCATCCAGTCCAACCCCCTGCAATGTAGGAATCTCAACAAAATCATCCAAGACGGTGGCCATCCAACCTCTGCTTCAAAATTTCCAAGGACGGCGCATGCACCAGCTCCCGAGGGAGTCTGTTCCACTGTCAGAAAGCTCTTACTGTCAGAAAGTTGAGTCTGAATCTCCTTCCTTGTAACTTGAAGTCCTACCCTTCAAAGCAGGAGAAAACAAGCTTGTTCTGCCTTCCATGTGACAGCCCTGGGCTTCCTTGTGACAGACCAGGTTCCCACGGTAGCAGCACATCTACGTTTAACCCTGCCACAGCTAAGGAAGTATGAGAACAGGAGGGGAAGGGATGAAGACACAAGTGCACTGCAAAATGTGTGTTTGTGTCTGTCGCCAACAATGCTGTCCTGTTGTTTTCAGAGAGGGCACTGCCCACAAGAGGGCACTGCAAGCAAACGTATGTAGAAAGCCCTTTTTGGGGAAATTTTGGTTGGGCCCAATTCACAGCAAGTGGCTTTTCCAAGGTACATAGTTTGCTGAGCACTTATTTAAAGAGGACTGTTGGGTGATTTAAGAGCTTTTTATATAAAAAAATTAGTTGGCTACATTAAAAAACGGTAAAGGAGCCCTGACGGTTAAGTCCAGTCACAATGGGGTTGCAGCGCTCATCTCGCTTTACAGGCCAGGTCATGTGGTCAGCATGACTACGCCACTTCTGGTGCAACGGAACACTGACACCAGAGCAGTGCACGGAAACGCCGTTTACCTTCCCGCTGGAGCAGTACCTATTGATCTACTTGCACTTTTTGGCGTGCTTTCGAACTGCTAGGTTGGCAGGAGCTGGGACCGAGCAACCCGCTGGGAGCTCACCCTGTCGCAGGGATTCGAACCGCCGACCTTCTGATTGGCAAGCCCAAGAGGCTCAGTGGTTTAGACCACAGCGCCACCTGTTGGCTCATTAATCGCCTGTAATTTACCAAGTTACCCAACACTAGAAAGTTAAACCTAGGTGCCTCTTTTTTTTGAGAGGCCCCTCACTGTACCCCTGAGGTTTGGCCAGCATTGAACCAGGACTGAGCCTTTAGTGTGGCAGACCCTGCCTTGGGGCACACCTTGCCAAAGAGACGTCTGACAGGGCACCTCTCTGCCTCCTTTAGGGCATCTTTTCAAAACTGCTGTCCAGGCAGACCTTTGGGATGTGGACTAAAAAAAAACAAAAAAACAAAAACCAAGCTGTTCATGGTGGTGGTCTTATGTTGTTGGTTTTTTTATTTTATTTTGTCTTCCACCTTGCTGCATTTTCTATGCAGTTTATTTAAGTAAATGATCTTTTAAAGAATAAAACTTGTTGGGCAGTTAAGCTAGACCAGGAAACCAGAACTGTAGGAACTGTGTGTTTGTAAAGGCTATTTGTTCTAAGGATTAAGCTCCTTAATTATAGGTGTGTTTAGCTGCCTGTTTTATTCCAAGGCATGCATATATTTATATATATCATTCACTCATGTTTGGTGTAATTGTACTTGAGAAATAATGTGAAGGGGGGGAGTGCTGCTTTCTCCAGTGGCTGCAGAAGAAAGTAGTTTTAGGAAATGACTCTGTGGAGCACCTGAGGGAGGGACATTCATAACCACCCTGAGAACAGACCTTTGCAAAGGATCCTAGGAACATTGCATCTAACTTGGAACACTTCGAAAGCCTAATTGGGAGCCTTTGAGATACGCCGTTCGTTCCAGAGCAGGGAACATTATATTTGCATATTAGCAATTGATTTAAATGTTCTGTATACACACAGTTTTAAGTGTTCATGTTTGGGCTGGGTTATAAATTTATCTGAAGGAAAGGTAGGGAATGACACTAGGCCGTAGGTCCCCTGCCCTGACAGGTTTGCAGCCGGCACCGCCTTTCCTCTAAAGACAGCGACGCTTCTCCCTTTCCTCAGGTGAACATCTCGGTGCCCCAGCCTGAGCAGCAGTCGGACTTCATCAAGATCACAGGCTTGGTCCCCAATGTGGAACGGGCCAGGGCCGGCCTCCTGGAGAGGGTCAAGGAGCTGCAGGCAGAGCAGGAAGACAGGGTAACTGCCAGAGCCCAGCGCCTCGACATAAACAGGCCCAACCCACTGGCTTCCCAGCTGCACCACTTCCACCTGCCAGAGCTTGACTGAGCTTGAGTACTGAGGGATGGGCTCCTGAGGCCAACCAGTAACTCCCGGCTTCCCTCCCCCTCTCTTCCCCAGGCGTTGCGTGGCTTCAAGCTGACGGTGAGCGTGGAACCCAAATACCACCCAAAGATCATTGGCAAAAAAGGGGCGGTCATTTCCCAGATCCGGAAGGACCATGACGTCACCATCCAGTTCCCGGATAAGGGGGATGAGAATCAGGTGAGTCTCTCTCCTTTCTTTTGCTGTGTGTCGCTGGTCCCCTCTACCCAGGGGGATTATGGGACCGGGAGAGTGGCTCCGTAATGCTCCACCGCAGTGAAAAGGCACAAATGTTCATAAAACTTGTCTATGCTCGCTTATAAGCACAGTTGCAATTTGTTTTGTTTTTTTTAATTATTTTATTTCTATTTATTAAATTTATTTACCGCCCCATACCCGTAGATCTCGGGGCAGCTCACAACCTACAGTCACAATATGAAAAACACAAAATACGTAATAAAAATGAAAACGAAAGGCGACACAATAAGCCATCCTTCCACAATACATTTAAAAGGAGCATTTTGAAAATCTTAACGCTTTGTATGTCCTTTAACCTTTATGGTACAGTGGTACCTCAGTTTTCGAACGTAATCCGTTCCGGAAGACTGTTCGACTTCCGAAACGTTTGACAACCAAGGCACAAAAGGTGGTGGACAGAGTCTATGGAAGAAAATGGAAAAACATGCAGTGGAAGCCGTTCGACTTCCAAGGCGCATTTGAAAACGGAAGCAATTACTTCCGGGTTTTCGGCATTCGAGAAACGAAACGTTTGGCTTCCGAGATGCTGGAAAACCGAGGTACCACTGTAATAATAAATTTTTATCTTTCTCTTTTCAAATGTAAGTTGCTTGGAGACCTCCGGAAGTATCAAGTGGCCAAGGAGTTTGATAAATGAATAATAGCCTCACCTAGAATCAGATTTCCATGTGCCTAACTTTGCAGAAAACCTATTTGGTCAAAGTGATGCCCATTTGTGGGGTTACCTGCCGGCCCCCTCAATCTGTAGTGGCGAGGCTTCTCTAAAAGTCCCGCTGACTTTTTGTCTCGGCCTCTCTCCTTCCCCTGCCCGGGTCCAGGACCTCATCACGATCACCGGCTACGAGAAGAATGCCGAGGGGGCCCGGGACGCCATCTTGAAAATTGTGGCCGACCTCGAGGAGATGGTCAGCGAAGATGTCCGCTTGGATCACCGGGTTCACGCCCGTATCATTGGCGGGAGGGGCAAAGCCATCCGCAAGCTTATGGAGGAGTTTCGGGTAAGGGGGAGGGTTGCCAGTGGCTGTTCTCTCTCTCTGTTTGAGGGGCGGAAGCTGCCTGACCCTGCTGCAGTTTCCCCCACTAACAATGGCGGGCAAGCAAAATTGTGACGGCCAGGCTCTTGCTCGTCCAGTCGATGCCCTTTGGACTGTGCAATCTTGTGACTTCGTCTTTCTCATCCCGGCAGGTCGATATCCGCTTCCCTCAACCGGGTTCCAGTGACCCTGACAGAGTCACGGTCACAGGGCTGCCCGAAAACGTGGACGACGCTATAGACCATATGCTCAACTTGGAAGAGGAATATGTGAGAAGGAGGGAGATGGCTGGGAGGGGTGCTCAAGCAGTTTGATGGGTGGGGGAGCTTCTATATATACACGACCGAGAGACAGCATGAGCGAGATTCTTGCCGTATAGTGGGTGCGTGGGCCAAATTGGACTAGTGGCCAGGGCTGCCCACCTGTCAGGTCACCTTGATGTCATGATGATGTCAGGTGGTTGGCAGAGCTGATGTTGCTTAATCGGAAAATAATCACTGTCGACATTTATTAATGATTGAAAACCTCTTATGGGCTTTCTGCACAAATGAACTTGTGGTATCAGGGTATGAAGACTTATTGGGGGGGGGGAGCTGAAAGTTGGTTTATGGAAAGTAGGAGAGTTGAATGTTACTAGGAAGTAAGAATTTTATGCAAGTTTTTAAAGCTGATAGACGGAGAATCGGAAGTTTTTTTTCTTTCCTTTTTCCTTTTCTTTAATTTTTCTGTTTAAGAAATGCTTGATATTTGATGTTTCCATACTGTTCTTTCTTTGTTCTTTCAAGCTTTAATAAAAATTCAAGGAAAATAATGATAAATAAAACAATGATGTCAGGTGACTGGGTGCTTTGAAGTCCCAGGAGGATTTGCAAAAAGAGCCCTGCGAGGTGCTTTGAAGTGCCTGAGGCTTTGCCTTACTTGTGCAAAATTGGCACAAGTAGCGTGTGGGTTTGGTTGGTGGTTTGAGGGGGTGAGGTCAGCTACTGCTCCTTATTCCAGTTTTTTTAAATCTGTCTTGCATCCTGAGAGGCCCTCGAGTTGACCATGAGACTCCACTAGCACCCTCCAGTTTTAACAGAGAGGGCTTCTCCTTACAGATGATGGACGTGGTGGAGACCGAAGCCATGGCTGCGTATATGAAGCCTCCGTCCCGCTTGGAAGAGGAGCCCCGGGGCCCAGCCAAGGGCTTTGTGGTGCGCGATGCCCCCTGGAACGCGTCTGGGAACAAGGTATGGCTTGGGTCCATCATCGCCGCAGAGTCTGCCTTAGAAGCTGCCCGCTTTTGCCAATATTAAGAAGCAGTGCATGTGAAGAACTGACTAGGAAAGCCAGAACCCTGCTTGGTCTAAAATCCCCAATCTGTTCAGCCTTTCACTCGAGACCCATGAGGCCTAGTGCCTTGGGTTCCTTTTAAAAGCGGAACCAGCTTGCTCAAAAAGCAGAGGGTCTTTGTGGCATGCGCTACCCATTTAGAACAGGAAATACATCTTCCCCCTCTCCCCTTTCAGGCCCCAGATGTGAGCAGCGCTGAAGAGTTTCCCATCTTTGGCACCGGCGTGGTCCCCAAGCAGACGTCAGTCTGGGGCCCCAAGAAGTTCTGAGGCAGCGGGAGGCGGTGACGACGCACTGCCAGCCAAGCACGGCTCCCACCCTCCTTGGGCATTGTGGTGGCTTTCTCGCGCCATCAACTCCTCTTGCTGTCGGGATGTGGCAGATTCTTCCTCCTCCGCCTGCACCCTCTCTTTCCGTGACTCTGTGCAATCCATTAACTGATCAAAAGCCATAGCCAGCCCTCTTTCCACTTCCCCGCGGCCCCCTTTTCCTTCTCGTCGAGCCAAAGCAGGCCAGGTTGTAAGCACACAAGTGGAAACGAGTCTCATGTGGCTAACTTGTTTCTCTCTCTCTCTCTCTCTCTCTCTCTCTCTCTCTCTCTCTCTCTCTCTCTCTCTCTCTCTCTCTCTCTCTCTCTCCATGCCAAATTTCAGGGCATTAGTCTCTCCTGGCCAAATTTGGCTGTAACACCCCTACTTCCCCCTCCCGGCTGAAAAAGGAGGAGGCAAGGACCCCCTTTCTTCCCTGTCTCTGACTCTGTCCTCCCAGGTGTAGGATACTTGTACGGTCCTCACACACCTGAACCAAAGGGAAGGGATGAATGTTTTAGGGGGATTCAAACGACAGGCAGATCTCTCGTACTGCCACCCCTAACTTGATCGCATCCCCCTTCCCCCTAGCCAGCCAGCCTGCCTGTTAATTGCTTCTCCTCCAAGCTTGCAAATAGCCCCTCTCCCAGGCGACAAACCATTAAGATTTGAGCTGCACCATAGAGACAGGTTTGTGGGAATCACCCCGTGGATCTGTGCATGAACTTGTGGCTCTCTGGAAGGAGACTTCCAGCTCCTGTGACCAGAAGGAACTCTTTAGAAGCAGGGAGCACTTTATAAACTTTGGCACTCGGCAGTCTTCTGTCTCTTCTCCCACCCCCTACTTTCCACACCCAATCTTTCTCATTTTCATGGCACAGTGTAGACTAGCCTTGCCAACCTGGCTCCCTCCAGATGTTCTGGACAGCAGCTCTGACCTAGGTGGGAGCTGCTGGCTGAAATATCGGGGGGAAAGGAGCGCCAGCCGAGGTTGGCAAAAGCTGGTGTCAAGTCTATTATGACTTGCTCATTTTCTTCTCTTTCCATTTTCAACCTCCCTTCTTTTCTCTTGCTTTTTTCTCTTTCCCCTCCCTCGTGTCTTCCTCAAGATGCACTTGCTTTGAAACATTAGGGGGAAAATATGCAACATTGAACAAAAGAGAAAGTTTAAGAGCCAAGCTCTTTCCTCTTCTCTTCTCTTTCTCATTCAGTTTCTAGTCCACATCCAATTTCTCCAGATTTTTAAACTGTGACTTCTGGACTGTGTGTGTCTGCGTGAGTGTGTGTGTGTGTGTGTGTGTGTGTGTGTGTGTGGTGGAGATGCGAGTGAGCTTAGTGGCTCCACCGATCCAACTAACCCCTGTCCCCTCTTTTTTTTTTTTTTTTGCTGTGTCAACATGACAAGGCAAAAAAATAAGAGAAAAGCTATAGTGGAGCAACGTAACCAAGTTTTTGTTTTGTTTCTTTTTGAAGGCAGGGTTTCTGGGGAGAAATAAAGAAAATTTAACAAAAATAAAAATGGCAGAGAACACTATTGGCCTTAAAAGAAAAGAAAAAAAACATTAAAAGGGGGGGGAAGGAACTTAATGTTTAAGGAAATATGCAAACTCTGTAGGTCACATGATGGTGACTGTGGACTTTTCTAATTCCAAATAAAAATGGAGCGAAAAACTGAGCGGCAATTTCGGCGTGAGAAAGTTATATGATTGGCGGCCCTGGGGAGGATGCAGGTCCCAAAGGATGGGCAAAAGGAACATCTGGATGAGTTTTTAGAGGAGGCTGAGAACTCGACCAATTGCAGCAGAGGAGAGAACTTGGGGCTAGGAGATGAGCCCTAACTTGGTAATTTGCTTTTCCTTTGGTACGGACTGGACTATTCCAAACCACCATGTGAGCTTCACAACCCTTTGACAGCAAACCCACAATGCCCTTAGCACATAACAAACTTGCAAGAGCCCACACCTGTATGTGGTTTGTGGGATGGCACCAACCTGAGCTTGGGGGGGGGGAGAACCTCTGTTAATCTAATGTACAAATCCTTGCTTTGCTTGCAAGCGAGTTCTAGTAATTGGAGGAGATTACCAACGACTCCCTTTGCTCAGCCCCAGCTCCTGCCAACCTAGCAGTTCGAAAGCACGTCCAAGTGCAAGTAGATAAATAGGTACTGCTCCAGCGGGAAGGTAAACGGCGTTTCCGTGTGCTGCTCTGGTTCGCCAGAAGCAGCTTTGTCATGCTGGCCACATGACCTGGAAGCTGTACGCCGGCTTCCCCGGCCAATAACGCAAGATGAGCGCCGCAACCCCAGAGTCGGTCATGACTGGACCTAATGGTCAGGGGTCCCTTTACCTTTATCTTACCCATTTGCATGCCTATAGTGAATACAGGCACTAGTCAACGCCATTAGCTGCCATCACTGCCCCCTCTCTCCCTTTATAACTTTCACTTGCCCCGAAGCACAGAATGCAAATAGCTTTGCAATTCAGGCTTTTCATTTACAGCTGCCCATTTTTTTTGCTGTGTCAACATGACAAGGCAAAAAAATAAGAGAAAAGTTTCCCATCATTTTGAGAATTGGGAGGGGGGATCTGTGTTGCGCTTCGTTTCCTAAGTCAGGTGTATATGGGAACCATGTCGGCCTGCGGAAGTGAGACAAGGCAGAGGTCAACAAGAGCCTTGTGCAATATCCACTCTGCTTAACTTCTCCCCAGATCTACTGTTTTAGAAATACACGCCATCCCTGGTGAAGAAATACCTTTTCAGCTTATTGCTGACCTTTCAGTTCAACTTCCAATTGTCTCTCCCAAGCCGTCTTTGTTGGGCTACAGAACCATTGCAGGCATTCTACATACAGCCGTATAATATATAGTAGGTTGCAATTACAGGATCAGTAAATATTGGAGCCTTTCAGATCCACAATTGTTGTTTTTTTCTTCTCCACATAATTACTATGAAATTGGAGATCTCCCTTTCACTGCTGCTATCACCACCACCAGTTATTTGGATCTGTATGTTTACAGTCGTAAGGGACCGCCGCTGTACAACTCGGAATGCAGCAAGTAACACAATACCATGAATTGAGATGATGGCTTAGCAAAGCTTTATCTGCAGGCATTCAAACACTGCATGGTTCACTGGACACAGGTGTCCTACAGCAGATCAAAACTTCCGGCAACAGGCTTGGGGCGGGAGTTGTCCCTTGAACCCTTGCTTGCCTGTCTTTTGGGTGCTTAAAATTGACTAGAAATTGGGGGAGAAATCTCATTTAGGCACCTGTGGCTGTGAAAACACAGCTGTGTTTAGGATGAGAAAGGAGATGAATAACATTCTTTGTTTTCCAATTCATTGCAGCAGAGATGTGTAAATAGCTTTGTTTGGTTGCTGTGGCTATAACTAAAAAAACGGCATATATATATTTTAGCAATTTATATACCGCTTAGTCACAGTGGGGTACATAAAGCAGTCAGTGCTGCTAATATTATCAATATTAGGGTGATGCTAATATTATCAAGGCTAACTGGTTGGTTTCACCAGCCTGCAGAAACTCCCAAAGAACGGCCACAGTGGCATGCTAGATTGACAGGTGCCTATCAGGAGCTCCTGTGCTGCTGCTGCTGCCGCCACCATTTTTTCTATGTACAAATGCTGGTTAAGATTCTAGTTTCTTAATCCAGGATCCAGCTACTCTGGTCATGTGGTGAATGAGAGCAGAGTTGGACAGTGGCCCGGCTTGTGAGAATACAACAATGGCTTCCTGTGGACAAGCAAGTTCTATTGTGAATTGCCCAAATGCCCTGAACTCTGCTGCTGCTGAGCTGGGAGGAAACAAACCATATCACTGACTCGGGGCACTTCCAGCCGCACACTATTTTGGGGTGGGTTTCAGTCACATCCCAGCAAATTCAGGTTGTATTTTATTGAGAGGTCTTGTGCAACCAATCATCTTTCCCCAGCAAAGCAGACTTCATGCAACAAGAGGAAGAGATGGGGAAATCTCTGGAACGGGTGGGGATAACACTCACTTTGACATGTTGCCTAACCTCCCTCCCACAAGCAAATTGGGGAAAAGGTCAATAAAAGTATTTTACCTGGGAGCACACCTAGTGAGTTTTTTGTGAATCATTAATTGTTCATCTTTTGACACCCCGTGGGTGGAAGCCAAAAAGAAACTGAGTTCCACTTCTGGAACATAGGAAGCTGGATTCTTGGTCCATCTATGTCAGTATCTGCAAAACTCCAGGGTTTTCGAGCAAGGTCTCTCCCACCCCTGCCTGCATATTATGGGAATTGAACCTGGGAACTTTTGCATGCAAAGCAAACCCCTTCCCCCCCAAAGGAACTCTTGGCCCAACCGGATCAAGCCACCTGCATTGTTTGGGGAGAAGCAAGCCCTGAATGCTATTGCCGGAGAAGTTTAAAAGAGGTTCCTAGAATGGAGGTTACCCTCACAGAAACCCAAAGGCAAAGGATGCAGGCTCCAAGTGAAAAGAGAAGCCTTTATTGAAATACAAATGCACACAGGGACAGCCTCAAAAATGAGGAGGCTGCAAAGAGCTACACCCATAGCAGTGTTTTTTAATCCACACGTGATTTTTACTCGCCGCTCAAAGGATCACAGCAATTGTAATAGATGCAACCCGCTGTCATCCTGAACTAATCAAAATTATTTGGCTCTTCAGCTCTCATCATAATATGTGGTTGCATATGACCATTTTTCAGTGTGTGTCTGACTAATTTACCTATTCATTAAATGTCTCCCAATATCCTCTTTCATCAAGATTAATCCCATTTACCATGCCTAGCCGATTCTATTTCCAAGCATACAATGGCCAACTGTAGATTCCAACAGTTCTTTTTTTCGATGTTCTCAGAACAGACATTTACTACATGCAGTACCTAAAAGCTGCTAGTTCTGTTCTGCAAAAGGTAGGAATGCACAGAAACCTTAGTGGGATTTTCCATTTAAAACTTTATCCAGGAGAAAAACTAAATTATGACCAAACCTCCCACTCCCTTGAAAGTTTGGGAACCAAGCATGCAAGGAAGAACTTAATATAACTGATGCCAAGGGATTTGTTTAAAGCAGACGGGCTAAGCCCGGGTTTTGCCATTTGTTTAGCAAAGCAGCAGCTGGGTTGGTAATACTGTACACTGCCAGAATGGATCGCTGTCCTAAGCAAAACAGGATCCACTTCCTTCCAAAGACTAGTCCGAGTAGTGGGCAGCGACCCTCTACTACAGTTCCAGCCCAATCTGGAAAGTGAACCTGCGAAATTCTGCATTCAAGGATACCGTAGATATCTGCTCTGAGAGAGCTAAAAAACATTCCTTGGCCCGTACGGGGATCGAACCCGCGACCTTGGCGTTATTAGCACCACGCTCTAACCAACTGAGCTAACCGGCCGGCCGATGAGTTTCGGAAAGTGGGTGGGGAATTGTGCGCGCGGTACCCAAAAATGACAAATTGGATCAGACCTCGCATTTAGAATAAAGATGATAAATGTTTCCAACGAACGAGGATCTAGAGTGAAACCGAGTTCAGATCCTGCCGTCATCTATGAAACAGTCACGTTTCTTACTAGGCGGCGTAAGTCTCTAGGGATTTCTTTCGTTTCTTGTTACGCTCAAGTCCGTGGTGGGACACACGCTTCTCTGAGCGAGGTGTCCGCAAGTTGGTTCCTGCCACCCGTGCCTCCAGGCCCCGTGCGGTGGAAGGCGCTCAAGTCGGCTCTGCAGGCAGCAATGCATCGAGTAGTAGAACATCTCTAGGAACTGCGGATCCTCCATCTGTGGATAAACCCCAATTCCCATCAGTCCCGGGCCCCATGGTCAATGATCAGGGATGATGGGAGTTGTAGTTCAGCAATGCCAAGAGGGCTGCGCAGGTTCCCCATCCCTGCTTTTAAATGCTTTGCATGTGTGCGCATTTTGCATTTCGCCCAGGCCACGGGGAATCTACGGGAGAGCGATAGCAAAGGTAGCCAATGCGGTGCCACGAGCCAGAGGTTTCGTTAAACTGCAACTCCCATCAGTCCCAGCCAGCATGGCCAACCGCCAAGGATGATGGGAAGTGTGGTCCAAACCATCTGGAGGGCACCACGTTGGCTAACCCTGGCGGAGCTCGGTTCCACCTTTCCGCCACGGGGATTCAGGCCCCGGCATTTCCTGTCCATCGCTCCGGAACTCCAAAGGGCATGTGCTCTATGCAAGCGCGCCTTGTAAACTTAATCCAGTTTAATTACTCACGCCCACCAATGCCCTTGAAAGCGACGCACTTGGGTGCACACTCGGGCTGTTTGCAGCATTCAGCCCTCTTGCACCGTCATTCGCCCCAAGGAAAGTCTTGGCATTTTTTATTTAAGGGTCTGATCCTACTCGCTAATAAGAATAATTCGGTTTATTAAGGCCCATTGGACGCAGCATTGGGCTGACTCCGGAGCAAGTCAGTCTGTCCTCATACCCGCATCGCTTCTGCAGAAATTGAGTTCGGCACAGTAGCTTCTACTATCGCGGAAAGACATACACCCCCCACCTCCCCCAATCGCATTTTTCCCTCCCGCCTGTCCTGGTTTAACCCGCCAGGTTTTCATTCATAAGCCCTTGGAGCACTCAGGTCAGGCTGGGCTAAACAGGCCCCGCCCACCACGGCTGTGCAGAAAGGAAAAAGGAGGGGGCGCGTCAGGTATCGCTTCCCCGATTGGTGCACCAGAGGAGTGACGTCGTGGGAAGTGGATGGCCGTTGGACAACTGCGCCGGTTGGGGGCGTGGCCCATCCCTGCCGCTGCGGGTATTACCTCCCGGCAAAGCCGGCACTGGCTTAGATGGAGAGGAGGCGGCGAAGGGCGAAGATGTTTGGTGGGAGCGCCGCATTTGCGCACTGGCCACGTGAGGAACCGGGGATCCCGCTTCCCATCTGACAGCAGACCCCACCCCACATTTCCCCAGATTTCTTACCCAATGCACCCCACCCTGTCCTTAATTTTGTTATTTCCCTGGAAGGTTGCACCCCAACACCAGTCCCTGGCTTCTCTGCAGTCCTCCATCCCGGCTCCCATTAGTGGTGCAGGAGAAGTCCTGCTCCTTTCTCTCCATCCATCACCATATTCTCTTTACCCCCCACCTCAAAAAAGAACCCCCTGTGCAGCAGAATCCTCGCCAGAGACTGGATCCCAAATAGCCTGGGATCCGTTGGTCACTGATCAGCTGCTTTTAAAATAATATTTTCCCCTGCTAGCCTCACCAGCCCAAATTATGCCCCTATTTGGACCCCTTTCAAATTCTAGCTTCACACCTCTCAAAACAGTACCTGTTACCTCCAGCCCTTAATTTCCCAGTTCCTTGAATATCATTTTTCCCCACCTGGCCCCCAACCTGGAAAAAAAGGAAAATCTAAATTCGTCAGTCACCCTGCTGCCTCCCAACCCTTCTGAACCCTTAGTGCTTGACAGTTTCTGGGACATTTTAGATTGCCTGTTTCCTCCTTGCTCAAAGCTGACCCTTCCATAAATGTCTCTACTCCATCCTTCACAGCTTCTGTTTCCCTCCATTTCTCATCTGCTAATGCCAGCACTAGTGCTGTTTTGGCCTTCTAGAGACCTATAACCAAGCTCCAGTGTTTTTTTGGGGGAAGTATATCCCCCTAACCCATCCAGGTCCCTTGTCTCCCTCCCCCAACTCCTTATAACACCTGGTCTTCTTCCATAGAAAACCCGTATCGCCTGCCTTCCCCTCACCCACCCCAACCATATTTCTTTCTCCCTCTGCTCCCCAACAATGGACTTCCTCCTCAGTGGGGTGGCAGCCTGCGGGGCTTGCATGTTTACCAACCCGCTGGAGGTGGTGAAGACCCGCATGCAGCTGCAAGGAGAACTCCGTGCTCCAGGGACCTACACCCGCCATTACCGCAACGTCTTCCACGCCTTCTACACCATTGGACGGGTGGACGGCCTGTCAGCTCTCCAGCGGGGCCTCTTGCCTGCCTTGTTTTACCAGTTTGGCTTTAACGGACTCCGCTTGGGCCTCTACGGGATCGCCGACACGGCGGGCTACATTCGCGCCTCCGACGGGAGCATCAGCCTGCTGCGCACCACCGTGGCTGGGGCATTGTCCGGGGTGGTCAGCGCCACCGTGAGCAGCCCCATCTATATGGTGGGTCTCAAAGCGTGGAGAATCAGTACAGGGATGGATGGGGGGTTGCAAGCTGTTGGGTAGGCACTGGCGTAGCAAGGGGGGTTGCAATGGGGACGGGCCGCTCCGGGTGCCACCCTAGAGGGGGGGGTGACACTCGGTGCACACCCCCCCACGACTCCCAAGCTGAGCAGCGTTGCTCCAGCGCCGTGCAGGGATAGTGCTGAGGTCCTGTGCTCACGGCTGCAACCACGGCTGGAGGGTCCTGGCACGCCGCCCCCCGGGTGCACGCCCCTGGGAGCCCGAGTGGCTTCCTCCGCCCCTGTGGGTAGGTGGGTGGAATTCCGTCCTCCCAAATCCGGAATTCTGCAATCTGAATTGCAAGAAAGTCAGATTTGTGTGCTGTGTAGAACTGGGTGATGCATGAAACTTTGCATGTGTCTGTCCTGGTGTGCAGTGGTGACTGCTGCCCCTTGGGGACTGGTAGGGTGCAAGGCAGGGAGACCAGTAGTAGGTGCACCACCACAACCAATGGCAAGCAGAGCCCACTGATTCTGGTTTTCTCCCCTTGCTGAGCCCCCAAAAGCAACACTGAGACTCAGGAGGAAGCTGGTGGGCAATGCCACCCCTTGGGCTGGTTGTAAGGAATAATAGGCCAGTGGAGTTGGTGGCACAGTGCCCGATTTGCTCTAATGGACCAGCAGCCTCTGTTGCTGGTATGGCATGTATATACCGGTATATATTTTTTATCACTGAGTCCCATCTTGAAGTTCTTCTATGGTTTTCTGTTGACGCAATAATTCATAAGAAAAGTCCCAGTTTCCCTTCAAGACGTACATCTTGATTTGTCTCACTGGTCTTAAAGCCAATTTAAGTTCATTGACAGTCTTGTCAAAAATGACTTTCCAATTACTCCCTTGGGGATTTGGCCAAGAGGGGATGTGGTGCTTAGGCTGAAAAGACCCTCCTTTTTCTGCTACATACGCCACACTAGTCCTCAGCATTTAAAACACAGAGAGGGACAGACACACAGAGCTGTTATTTTTCTTTCGTTTACAACCAACTGGTCTTAAAGTCCCTGAGATCAAAACACTGTCATTACCTGTCACACAGTGTCAGATGTTGACTCTCTGGACATTGCGGTCCATACATTCCTGCATCCTCCTCCCTGCCAACACTGGCCAATCGCAAGATGCTACAGTCCAGCCTGTGTTTGTGTAAGTGTTAAGTAATGCACTCTGTTTTCCTGTACTTGGAAATTTTAGACAGCCTTGAATGTAGGCGTTTGAATGCCCTGGTTCATGGAACAAAGTTCCACCTGAGAAACACTTCCCTGCCCTGTCGTTTCTGGTTTTTGGAGATGGCATTCTCTGTAGGGAGGCATATTGTCATTTTTATTAATAGTTCCCTTATGTTATGACGAGATGTTTCTTCCACTGCAGGTGAAGACCCATATCCAGGCTCAGTCCGCTGCTGAGATCGCTGTAGGGCACCAATACCAGCACCAGGTATGTGGGGCTCGCTCGGTCTTTTACATTGTCCAGAGTCAAACTGCTGGTCCATCAACTGACCTGAATCAGTTTTATAGCAAAGTCAAGCATTATCCACTAGAGCAATTCACTCGGCGCCAGAGGCACCAACAACCACCTCAACCTGTTCTGAAGTCACTACAGGGACAGAAGGCAAAAGCTCCAGGTGCAGTCGGAGTGGATCCTCTTTGCTTGAAAGAGTGTTCTGCACATTCCGATCCTCACACAGATATTTAACATATTTTTTGTATAAAGTACGTTTACATTGTAAAATTAGCCAAAGCAAATTCCCAGTATGTAAGTACTTGGCGAATAAATTACTATTCTATTCTATCCTATCTAGCTGAGCATTGTCTACACCCGGGGGTCCCCAAACTAAGGCCCGGGGGCCAGATGTGGCCCAATCACCTTCTAAATCCGGCCCGCGGACGGTCTGGGAATCAGCATGGTTTTACATGAGTAGAATGTGTCCTTTTATTTAAAATGCATCTCTGGGTTATTTGTGGGGCATAGGAATTCGTTCATATTTTTTTCAAAATATAGTCCAGCCCCCCACAAGGTCTGAGGGACAGTGGACCGGCCCCCTGCTGAAAAAGTTTGCTGACCCCTGACTCTACACTGGCTTGCAGTGGCTTTCCTGGATTGAACATGGAACCTTCTGCATGCAGAGCTCTGCTCCTGAGCCAAGGCCCGCCCTTAAGAGCATTGATGATAGTTTTCAGGGGCCTAGGCAGGCATGCTGGCCCTTTAGGAACTCCCAACTTGCTTGTACCAAGGGGACAATACCTCCCATGAAAAGATATTATTACCCCGGCAACCCTCAGGGTTGCCCAGCATCCAGGCCTCCCCGTGGGGGTCACTACCAGGAACAGCCAACAACACCTGTTGATGAAGTGTACTCCATGGCCACAGAGGATGGCTGGGTTCCAAAGAGACAAGGTGTTGTTCTCTTTTCACATCCACACACTTCAGGTAGGCATGTGAAAACGGGTGGGGAACCTGTAGCCCTCTCTTTATATGTTGCTGAACTCCCAGCTCCTATAGTTCTTGGCCATTTACTATATGGACATGGGATGATGGGGGTTGGTGCCCAAAAATGTGGAATGCCACAGGTTGCCCACCTGTGTATTGTTCTAGGATGGCTGCCCCCTAATGGCAAAAAGTGTATTGCAGGATAAAAGGTAAAGGGTAAAGGGACCCCTGACCATTAGGTCCAGTCGTGACCGACTCTGGGGTTGCGCGCTCATCTTGCATTATTGGCCGAGGGAGCCGGCGTATAGCTTCCAGGTCATTTGGCCAGCATGACAAAGCCACTTCTGGTAAACCAGAGCAGCACATGGAAACGCCGTTTACCTTCCCGCTGTAGCGGTTCCTATTTATCTACTTGCATTTTGACGTGCTTTCGAACTGCTAGGTTGGCAGGAGCTGGGACCAAGCAACGGGAGCTCACCCCGTCACAGGGATTCGAACCGCCGACCTTCTGATCAGCAAGCCCTAGGCTCAGTGGTTTAACCACAGCGCCACCTGGGTTGCGCTAACACCAGAGTTTCCCAAACTTGGGTCTCCAGCTGGCTTTGGACAACAACTCCCATCTTCCCTAGCTAGTAGGACCAGTGGTCAGGGATGATGGGAATTGTATTCCAAAAACAGCTGGAGACCCAAGTTTGAGAAACCCTGCATTACACACTCAACAATGGAATGTCTAAGCCACTTACAGTAGACTGTGTGCCCGCCATACATTTAAGGGACATTTCAAGGACATGATTTCTCCTGAGAAGTGTAGTTTACCCCCATAGAACTACAATTCCTAGCACCTTTAAACTACAGTTCCCAGGATTTTTTGGGGGGCGGGGAGGGGAGTCATGTATTTTAAATGGATGGCATTCCTTCGACCTTACAAGTGTAACAGAATAAGTCTCTATATTCCCATGCTGGGAATGTCTTGGCCAGTGGTGGGAGCTTCTGGGCCTCCGGATGTTAGGCTCAAGTTCCCATCATACTTAACCACTGGCCATGTTGGGCTGATGGGAGTTGGAGTCCAACAGTACTAGACCTTGTATTGTGAATCATTAAACCGGGTGCCCAATTAATTGCATCTCCCGTTGCAATATATCACAATATTTTCGATTGATTCCCCAGGGCGTCTGGTAAGAACAGGATGTTGGCCTGATGTAGCAAGCTCTTTATACAATCTAACTGGCTTCACGTTTCAGTCCTAACTGACCAATGATGTTTCAGGGGGACATTTGGTTCTCGATTTCTCTCTCTTCCCATGCTCAGGGGATGCTTCATGCTCTGGCCATGATCCACAAAGAGCATGGCGTGCTTGGACTGTGGCGCGGGTCCCTCTCATCTGCACCTCGTGTCATGGTTGGCTCTTCGACACAACTTGCTACCTTCTCTTCTTCCAAAGAATTCTTTAGCCGACTTGAGGTAAAGAAGGTGCAGAGATGTAGAGGTGACTGGGCTTTTGTGTGTTACCATAGCAATTGCAACAGCATCCTGGGTTTGGATTGCAATGGTGCTGGTGGGATTTGATGTCAACCTGCTAACCTTTCCCCGAGGGCTTAATTGTGTTTGCATTGCGATTTACATTGCGAGTAGGGCTTGATTTGTGTCGGGAGAGCAGGTTGCAAGTGGATTCTCTATTGCGTTCAAGACGGCTGAGGCCAGGATTGTGTGTGCGCTGCTGCCCATTTTAAAGATGATTAATACACTGGTTCAAATCTTATACCACCACCACCCCGGCAAACTGAATACGTAATGCAGACAAAAGAAATGTGCATCTGTGTGATTGCTTTGTGTAAATTTATTCTACTTTTGCCTGTTGTGGGGAAGAAAAATATCTCTGGTGCCAGGGAGCAGAGTAAGATGCTGAAACTCTTTCCCCCCCCCCCATCTACTGGAAGTTTTTCTCTGCTTTTGAGATCCCACCAGGTACTTTGCACTTGGTGCTCAGATCCAAAGGGTGTGCATGTTATATATATATATATATATATATATATATGTAATCTGGCCATGTCCATTAGTATCCACGTTTTAAAGACAGATGTCACACCTGGGCCAGATAAAAACCCCAAAACCACGTGTTCCAGAACTCACAAATCAGACGAAAGTGCATGCTGGGAAAAGAACCAGGTTGCAAACCAGCTCCCTCTAGCTACGGCTACGCTGGTACTGCACCTATAAAACCTTCCCTCTCAACAGCACCTCGGCTCCTATTTACATACTAGGCCGAAGCCTTTACAGACTAGGCTGAATGGAGGTACTGAGTCGCCTGGGTGGGGGTTCGGGGGGAGCGGACGGGATAGGTCAGGACACGGTGGGAGCAGTCACAGGGATGAGCCAGGGGTGGGGGGGGGAGGGGTCATGAATCATAGCTGCCAAGTCTCCCGTATTCGCCGGGAAAACCCCGATTTTAAAACTGATTCCTGCCCTCCTCCCGTATGGCGAAATAACCCGTATTTGCCCGTATTTGCTGATGTCAGAGACAGGCAGCAGCAGAAGCAGGGAGAGGTGCCTCTCCGTGCCTCCCTCGGCGAATCCCGGCATGTCTGGGCAAGCTGCGTGGCTCTGGGCTGGCCGGAGGGAGACTCTTATTGTGAAGCGGGGTGGCCGCTTCCCTCTCTTGCTTATTACAGCCTCAGGGCGGGCGGAGGAGGGCGGGAGGCGGCGACAGCGAGGAGGGCAGCTTTAGCTCCGCTGTTTGCAGAGTGAGGCGAGGGAGGAAACAGATTGAGCTTGCCGGCGCTTTGAGGTAAAAAATGATTTACTGTACTGCAAATGATTTATGAGTGGGCTGCTCCTCTCTACAGCCCCCTCTTAGCATAGGTCCTCTCTCTTAAACAAAAAAACCAGCCCCAACATTCGCTGAAGAAGGCATTCTCTCTAAAGCTGCTGCATACTGACAAATTAATCCGCTTGCAGCTCGCTCCTTTCCCGGCGGGGAAAGAGGCAGTTCCCTACCAGAGGCTGCAAGCGGTGGGGGTCAGACGCCTGTGTGGCGCTTTGCTTTGCTTTGCCTCCCTCCCCTCTCTCTCTCAGCCAAAAAGGAAAGGGGAGAGAGAAGGCAGTATCTGCATTAATTTATGCAGTTCGCTGCATAGACACTGATAAAGGAATCCTCGTTTTACACAGCCTGATCCTGGCTGGACCCCCCCCCCCCCTTTTCTGGCAAGGGATGAGGTCAGTCTCCGTCCTGCAACTTTGGGAAAGAGATTGCAGGAGAACGCGCTTCCCTTACAGGCATGGGCACTCTCTCTCATTCTCTCTCTCTCTGCCTCTCTCTCTCTCTCTCTGTCTCACACACACACCTCCCCAGAGGCTGGCCGGCAATGCTCCTGCGTCTTGATCCCTTTCCCTGTTTAAGAGGCTGCACTAGCAAACCCCCCTCCCTCCCAATAGTACAAAATGCTGGGCTTTTGCTTTTTAATATATCTTTTTAGCAGCACCTCCTCCTGTGCCCAGCCACATAAAATAAGGAGCTGCGAGCTCAAATCCAATTTGCACCCCAAGTACAATAGATTTGCCTGGGGGCAGGGATTCAATTTGCATCTTGCAAATCCGTGACATTCTTTGGTTTCAAATAAACAAAAGGTGCCTTTTGCAAGCCACTCTCTTGAGCTGGTTTAGGTAGCCAAAGCTTGCCAAATTATAGCAAACTGTTATTGTCCTTTCTTACTGTAATTGTCTGGGGCATTTTAATTTTTAGAAAAAAGGCGAGTAATTGTGGGTGGGAATGAAGAGATTTTTTTCTCCTTTTCATAATACAGTACTAGAACCAGGGAATATCCAATAAAGTGGATGTGAAATTCAATCTATTTTAGTATTTTAATTTTGTTTACGTTTTAAAGTTTTGAGATCCCCCCCTTAATTTTCTTGTTTTATCCTTTTGTAAACTGCTTTGAGGTTGTTGCTGTTGTTATTTTACAATCGATTGTAGTAAATAAAAATAAAATAAACCTGAAGGCTAGAGGGTGGTTTTGCAGGGCACATACCAAACTTTCTGTGGGATGGCCCCTCCAGAGCCCTTTCCAATGACTGCCACAGAGAAGCCCGTTTATTTATTTCTTGGAGTATTTTAATCATAGTATCACAGAACTGGACGGTTGGAAGGGAACCCCCAAGGGTCCTCTAGACCAACCCCCTCCAGTGCAGGAATCACAGCACAAGCATCTCCCTGAAGCATCACTGCATTAGTGCATTTGACATCCTTTTTTTGCAAGCATTTATTTCCTGCATCTGGGCACCGGAAATTGGGCAGCGCCAGCACCGATCCCTTATTTTTCTACCTGGAACTTGGCAGCTATGGTCATGATACATCATGGGTTGGGACATGGTGGGGGGAACCATAGGGATATGCCTGTGTAAACAGAACAAACGTAAAACAGGGGGGACTCTGAAGGTGAGGGGAGTCTGAAGGAGGACTCTGAGCCTCCATTTAACAGACTGAGCCACAGCAATGTGTGGCAGGGCCAGCTAGTTTCAAAATAAAAGTATGTGGTTCTCAGAATGCTCATTCTCTGCTCCGTTTAAATCCCTGAGCTTATGGTCTGTAAACCCATAAAGCATTCGGCCGATGGTCCCTGCACTAGTCCTGCTTCTAGAGCTCATGACCACATTGGTCAGACCATTGGTCCATGTAGCTCACCACTACCTTTTGGTCTTGGTGCGCCATATATTTATATCCCCCTTCTACCCATCACATGGGCCAACTTTGACAAGTGGGTGGGCAGCATAGAACCAGGAGGGTAAACTAATCGAATCCACTGCAATGCAAGTATCTCAACCAAAGCATCTGTGACAGATGGCCAACTAAACTCTGCTTAAAAGATTAAAAAGGAGAGTCCACCACCTCCCAAGGGAGACCATTCCGCCATTGAACAGCTCTTATTGTATGGTGTCAAGTGATTGACACATGGTAGACATGCCCAGAGTTGGCCAACATGGTGGAGATAGCAGCTAAACAGGGCTGAACTATCTGCCCATCAGCAGATGTATGGAGAGCTCAATCGTCCGTACTGCAGGGAGGGACCAGCTGCATGAGCATCCAATCAGCCCACATCTCTACCTGCCACACACCTGTCATCACATATAATGGCAGGTTGGCAGAGTTTTGTGGAAATGGCCTGGTGGGCCACATCTGGCCGTTTGCAGGGTTCCTCACCTCTGGTCTTCACTGACTAGCAGTGTGTCACCAGAGTTTCACACAAGTGACTTTCTTAGCTGGAGATGCCAGGGATTGATTCTGCTTGCCAAGAGCTCTGCCTCTGAGCTGTGGCCCTTCCACCTTCTCCTTCTTGATCACTCACCCCATATCCTTCCCATCTCCCATCCCCAGATCTTCCCTAAGGACAGTTGGCTGCTGGCATTGAGTGCTGGAATGACGAGCAGTGTGACTGTGGCTGTCGCCATGACACCCTTTGATGTGGCCAGCACCCGCCTCTACAATCAGCCTGTAGGACCCCGAGGTGAGGTAAGCATGGCTTGGGAGAAACATGGCGAGAAAGCATGAGCTATTGGTATGTTTTAGGGGCAGGGGGGGACAAAGGCGAAGATGGAGACCATGGGAAGGATCCGGGTTAAATTAGTTGCACTTATGCACCATTGAAATTAATGGGGATTAAGTGTGTGTCATGAGTCACCTGTCCCATTGATTTCAATGGGACCTAAGTGCAACTAACTTGGTCTGGATCCCAGCTTGCCCCCAGATCCACTACTAACTCACCCCACTCATTCTCTGTCCATCTCAGATGTCCCAGCTGATCCCCAGTAGCCCTAGGGCACTACACAAACCTTGTGTTAAATTGAAATACACACACACACACACACACACACAGGAAGCTTTCCTTAGCATTTTAGAATTAATAAGATTACCAGCAAGATTGAAAAACTGGATTTCGCTGAAAGCGAAAATAAGTTTGCAGGCCAACCCTATGCATGTTTATTCGGAAGTAAATCCCTCTGTGTGGAAATGTGCATAGTTACATGTTTTAGGAAGCTGGCTGTATCTCGAATAAAACCATTGATATTGTCATCGCTGATTTCCAGGGTTTTAGACTGGGGACATTCTTAGCCCCCACATGAAACCTGAAACCTTCTGCTTGCAAAGCAGATGTTCTACCACTGAGCTGCAACCCTTCCTAAAAGAATTCACAGCCTATACAGGGATCAAATCCAGAGTTTTGGTGTCACTAGCATGGAGCGCTAACCAACTGAGCGTTTCAAACATTCACTCATCAGAAACTGAAGTCCAGCCTCTCAAAAGTAGTGTGAAAGTTCTCCCCTTCTGAATTCGTAAACCAAATCCATCTGAATTTAGATAAACAAGCTTCTGATAACCCAGTGTCTTGTTTGAAAATCCCCCTTTCTGATATTGTAAACTACCAATATTTGCCTGTTATCTATACACAATCAATGCCTTCCATCTCCAATACTCTTTGCCTTTAAAAACAACCCTGGCTGTTGTCTTGATCAGTTTCCTGCTGCCCAACGTTTCTTTGAAAGTGCCACTACGGTAACATCCAAACCGTACCTTTAAAGCACAAGGCTTCACCCAAAGAATCTCGGGAACTATAGCTTACCTCTTGCAGAGCTACGATTCCAAGCAACTTCCACAAACTACAGTTCCCAAAATCCTTTTTGGGTGGGTGGGTGGTTGAGAACCCCAATTGATGTTTCCTGCAATACAGCTGTAAAGATTGGGTTTCCCCGGGAGAAAGTGGGAGAACACAAGCTGAAGTCTGGTTTGAGACCTCAGTGAGTTTTATAAGAAAGGGGGGGGGGAATAAAAACACAGCTTGATTTTCTTCTCTCTCTCTCTCTCTGCTGCAGGGCCTGTTGTACAAGGGCCTTTTTGATTGCCTCTCCAAAATCATCCGTTCGGAAGGTTTCTTTGGGATCTACAAAGGCCTAGGTGCTTCCTATTTCCGTATCGGCCCTCACACCATCCTGAGCCTCCTCTTTTGGGACCGGCTGCGCCAGTCCTACAGAGGCTGGACACAGCAGAAGCGATGATGTCAGCTGCGGCGGCCTCTTGCCGGCTGCCTGCTTGAACTCCCCTCGCATCTGCAACTTAGGCCAGGGTCGTCCTCCTGCGATGTTTCTGACCGTGGCTCCGGGGCCGTGGCGAGCACTGCAACCCATCACGCGGCAGCTGATTTTGCCCGCCTGAAATGATTGTTCTCACCTGTTGGACCTTTCTGTCTCTTGCTGGCTGCACATTTGGGAAGATGCTTTATATACATACATATAAATATATATATGTACATACATATATGCCCACAAAACCCTTCCCCAAATAGTATTGCTTGCGGCCATAGCTTATCAACCGAGGAGACCTCGATTGTGTGAGGCGAGTGGATGGAGAGCATGTTTTAGGATTTTTGCACCCAAAGCAGCCCCCTCTCTCTACAGGCCAGCCAGCCAAGCTGAAGGTAGCCTGCTGCGAGTTGCTTATTATGGTCTGCTAAGTCCTTGGCCAGCTGCCCCCCACAGCCCCAAGCAAGAAGCAATCAAAGAAAGATTTGTGGCTGAAGAGGCCAGCCCCACATTTTAGATAAAGAGGCCTGCCGAGCCTCACAAAGGCGTTTCCATAGCAACCATTGTAGTAGGTAGGCCTCCTGTGTCCATGAGAATCCAGTTGCAGTAGGCCAGCCCCTGGGTGGCGCTAGAGTGCAATATTTCTCCTTCCACTACTCCCAGTCTCAGCTAGAATTAAAATTCAATTCTCGGGAGATGGCAATTCATGTTACTTTTTGATTCCACCCTCTCAAATCTGCTGGGGGGGGGGGGAGGGAGAGTGACAGCTGTCCAAAGATGTAGGAGATCCAGGGTTTTATCACGATTGTGACTAAACCACGTAGTATCGCAACAAACCACACAAACGCTAAGAAAAGGTGCTTTTACCACAGGTGTGGAAAACCTTTGGCCCGCCAGATGTTGCTGAACTACAGCTCCCATCAGCTCCAGCAAGCATGGCTAATGGCGTGGCAGGGTGTGTAAATCTAGCTCATCTCATGCTCTAATAGCTGCAGCCCCAGGAAGAAGAGGTGGCAAGGTCTTTATTCCAGTTATCATTGGAGTAACATTTATTTGCAATCCATATGCATCATTCCTAAAATAAATGGACCTATGAATTCCAGTTAGCACTGAGCAATATATATGACTGGGTTTTTAATGCAAGACTTAGAAGTATATCTTTTTTTATACATTTTCAAAGGATGGCTTTTCCCAGCATGCCCCTGTGCAACTTGACACTCTAGCACAGGGCAATAAATAACCTAAAGAAGCCTGAACGAACCACCTTAGTTGAAATATCGACAACAGGGGGGTGAGGATGTGTAGGAAAGAAAAAATAAAAGCAACATCTCATAAACATCTGCTTTTGATCCTCAAACCCAATAATTTACTATGTATGACTCTAAAAGCTTATACCCCCATATTATAAACATTGGTTGGTCCAAATAAAAGGCATCTTGTTTTGTTTTTTTAATTGACTCTGAATTTTGTTCTAACGGACTGATACACCAAAACGCCCTTGTTGCAGGAGATTCAAAAGGCAGGTTGGATAAGGTGGTTGATACACTGGCAAACAGGTGCAGCAACCTGGAAGGACAAGTCCAGCTTCCCTCCCTGAACTGGGTGGGATACATAGTTGGAGCTGAGAGGAATAGACCCCCTTCCAAAGGCAAACGGAAGCACAGCAGGCCAATAACGTCCAAAGGCAGGGGGGAGACCTGAAACCACCTTCTGGGAGCGGAGGTGCCACGAAACCGCCCTCTGCCATGCAAATGTCCCTTGGGCAATTGGAATCCATGTCCAGAGAGCCGAAGCAGCAGATGGATGATCCAGACATTTAACCAGAAGTAGCCTCCTTAAGAGACTTCACCCAAAACGATTCTGGGATTGCAGAACAGATGGTACGCGGCTGCATCCTGCAGGTGTCCTAACCGAAGATGCCGGGGTTGAGAAGCTGCACGCTGCGTACGAAGGTGTGGAAATGCTCCACTGTCCACGGAGGATGAGAAGGAGAAGCTGGAACCTCTGTTCCTGGGGCTGCGCTGCTGCTTAGAGGGCTGGCACCGGAGGAAAAAAGGGAAGGGGGTGTGTTACTCTAGGAGTACTCCAAATTCTCTCTCTCTCTCTCTCTCTCACTCACTCTCTCACACACACACACAGAGCCAGCCTCTGCCTCTTTACCACCATCTCTGCAAAGTGTTTTCCTTCCTGCTGTGCCCGTGTGTTCAAGAAGCAATGCAGAATTCCTCCATGAGGACTGGCACCTTTAAGATGTTAAAAAGCCCTGCACCAGGAGCCTGCCTAGCAGGGCTCTTATCTGTTTTAAAGCAGGGGTGCAGAACTTCAGCCCTCCTTGGAGCCAAATATTGCCCTCCCAGCCTCTGTTTCTGGCTCTTGAGACTCTTCCCCAGTCACACCCTCCTCGAGTATTTCTGCCCGGCTGGTCAATGTGTCCTTGCTTGCCTGGATGAAGAAGAGGGAGAAGTGAATGTGGTCCTCAGTCTGCATACTCACTGGATATAGGTGGGGTTGTTGAAGGTAAGAAGCAGGTCTGTCTCGTACTGGGGCAGGCGCAGCAAGACCAAATGTAGTGTCACCTCGTTCTTGGCCTGTAAGCGAAAAGGGAGTCATCAAAGCCCTTGGGAACGGCCTTCTGTTTTCTGATCACCTAGCATCCTTCAGAGGAAGGTTGAAAAGAGAAGGCCCTCTCTCCCGGCTTTTAAAAACTGGTCCTTCCGAATCCTAGCCTTATCTGGCAGCGCTGGGGATTGAACTCGGCCACAAAAAATGGGTAACGCCCAAGCAGGGACTTGAACCCTGGACCCTCAGATTAAAAGTCTGATGCTCTACCAACTGAGCTACCTAGGCTCTGGGTGAGGGACAGGGAACCTGTGGCCTTCCAGCTGCTGTTTGGACTCCCATCAGCCACAGCCAGTGTGGCAAGTGATCAGGGATGGGAGTCTTGCAGTGTCTGGAAAGCCACAAGTTCCTTATCCCACCTCTAGTGAGAAAGAAAGAGAAAGGGAAAAGAGGAGGAAACTAAGTTTGGAGTCCCTCTTCCAAAAAGAGTTCTAAGCAGACACCTTCTTTTTTTAACCATTGACTGCCTGCTGGAATTTTTTCCATGCCATAGAATTTATGTAGGCAATTTAAAAACATAGTTCATCAACTATGTTTTTTGATTGCCTACATAAGTTGGATGGCATAGAAAAAAAAATTCAGCAGGCATTTAATTTTAACTTGTTGTGTGCTTTTTGTTTATTATATATAAATACTCTTGCTGTAAGCCACTTTGGTCCACCGCGCCCCCCACAATGACAAAGCAGGATATATTTTTATAAATAAATAAGGCAACCTCTCTGCCCCCCTGAGCAGACTTTGGAGAAAACTTGAGCAATCCTTGGGGAGAAAAATTCCCAACTGATAACCAGGCAACACTGCTAGGGTAATTTATGCCTGCATTGGGGTGGGAAACCCCTGTCCCTATTTAGGTCTATACTGATAGAATCAAAGTTCCTGATAAGTTCTATTCAGGCAGCCCTGATACCCACCTCCTCATCGAACTTTGCCACCAGCTGGCGGGCGGTGAGGCCCCAGGCACTGCTGCAGCCTTCCAGAGCCAGGAGGTGGGGGGCAAACGCTTCCTGGCTCAAAATCTCAGCGCTGGCAGAAGGACCAGCTATGTCCTCAAAGTGATATCTGGTTGGTAAAGGGGAGGGGGGGGTGGGAAAGATGTGAAAACCAGTCTTAGTTATGGAAAGAGACCAACAGGTGACGTACAGTATCTTATAGATAAGCAGAGAGATCAAGCCTCACACTCCATCCAGCATTTCCCAGGAAAGATTCAGCAAAACTGGAGATGCTGGGGATCGAACCCAGGGCCTCATACATGCAAAGCATGCGCTCTCCCACTGAGCTACATCCCCACTTCCTGTTGTTACAGGCTGGGAGGTCTCTCATGGTTTGTTCCATTTGTTCCTCACCTTACATAAGATAGTCAAGGGGAAATGAAAAAATTGCACAGAAACAAACTAAATTGTTAAGTCTTTCATAATACAGAAACAGTGTGTTATTGTCCTAATGGGTGTAGAGGGAAGAGTTCTAAGCAGTGGCGCTCCAAGGGCGATAAAATGCAGAAAGAACAATCTGTAACAATCCAATTAAAGATTAAATGTACGCAAAGTACCACCCACCACAGCAGCCATTTTGGTAATAAAACAGTCACCCTAAGATGGTTAATACTTATAGTGAGGCCATTGTCTCAATTCATGCCCATATTATGAAAATCAAACTTCCTGTTAAGTTCTAATTCAGCTGTTTCACAGTGGAGTCTCCCTTTTAAAGGTCCTTCACTGAAGAACAGCAATTGAAAACTGGAAGCCTGAAATATTCTTCCACTGGCCCCTGAACGTTAAATGTCCACACATTTAAAATGGGGGGGTTTGCTCTTCTTCATTCTGTCTCTTTAGATGTTATCTAGAACAGCAGTAGGGAGCAGGGTGGCTTGCCACAGATCAGCAAGGATGCCTGACTCCCAATAGTTTTAAAAGGGCGGGAACAAATGGCACCCATCTTTTCAGATTAGGTTTCTCTTGAAAAGAAGGAAGAATAACCAGGAATGGGATTATTCTGTGAAGGGACTGTGAGCTCAGCTCAGTTCTAGTACTCAAAACAAATCCTGGTGTATGTGTGTGTTTTTAAAGGCTACGTCATATCCACCCAGATGATTTGATCTTGGGGGTTTTGTAAAACACTTAGCAGAACGTGCAAGCTTGAAGGCATAAAATCGTAGAACTGTGGAGCTGAAAGGAGATCCAAAGGGCCATCTTCTAGTCCAACCAACATCCTCTTTGTACCCCATGTTAAGAACTCTGCAAACCCCCAAATAGTAGGAGGAAAGCCCCTAAAACTAAAGTCGTACTTTTCTATGCCCGTGAGACAAAGACGGCCCACAAACCTGGGACTTTGTCATAGCTAACTGCTTCATTTGTACGCTGCCAACCATTTTGTGTGTCTCCCCCCCCCCTCCGCACTGCAATCTGGATAATTTGGGGGGGGGTCTAGAGAAGACCATGCTTATAGTTTTCTGTATTTGTAATTGTTTGGGGGGGGAAACAGTTTTTAAAAAGGAAAGAAGAAGGTGGAGATGCTGGGGATTGAACCCAGGACCTCATACATGCGAAGCACGCGCTCTACCACTGAGCTACATCCCCTTCCTGGGTCTATGAGGCCTCCACCAAAGCATCTATTGTTCAAGGAACTAAATGTGTCTCTGAGAACCCATTGTTGCTAGCTGGGTGAGGAAGGGATCATCAAGCCTCAGGCTACATTAAAACAGGAAGCTAGAAATTAGCATCTGTCTCTTATCCAAGCAGAAGGAGCATATTTAACTGTCTGCCTACCTACCTACCTACCTACCTACCTACCTACCTACCTACCTACCTAGGCAGTGGGACACACACACCCCAAACAGATCCAGAAACTCATTTATGCTTGACATTCATTTACCCTCTTAAAGGTAAAGTTAAAGGTACCCCTGGCTGTTAGGTCGTTGCGGACGACTCTGGGGTTGTGGCGCTCATCTCGCTCTATAGGACGAGGGAGCTGGTGTTTGTCTGCAGACAGCTTCCAGGTCATGTGGCTAAGCCGCTTCTGGCGAACCAGAGCAGCACACGGAAATGCCATTTACCTATAAACCTATTTATCCACTTGCACTTTGACGTGCTTTCGAACTGCTAGGGGGGCAGGAGCTGGTACTGAGCAACAGGAGCTCGCCCCATCGCGGGGATTCGAACCACCGACCTTCTGATCGGTGAACCGATCAGTGGTTTACACAGAGCCTCCATGATCTGCGGAAGCAGAGAAAGAACCTCTATCCTGGCTGGTGGTGCAATGTGTTCAATTCTAGCATTAAGGACCTCTAGGGCAGCTCCAAGGATCACATCTCCTTCTATGTGTTTTAGGCTTTTCTCCTCACACACAATGTTTAAGGCTGGGACACTTCCTCTGGGGAAAAGCACCCCTGAATACGGTCCAGCGTACGCCCTGGAAAACCTGCCGAGGACCGCACTGTAAATCCTTTCTTAACTCTGCAATTTGAAGGCAGCACATAGTGGCTAGAAGCAGTTAAAAATCAGATCGCTTTCTGTCCTGTCTTAATGGCCACCATTCCAGGGGTGCAGAGAAAGAACAAGGGGATGCTAACTGTGTATGCATGGGAATAGCCAGGATTTATGTTTTGGGGGACGGGGGTGGGGTGCGGACAGAACACTCACCTGTCATCATCCTCTGTCTGGCTCTGCCTAGCAGTTTCAGAATGAAATGTCTCAGCAAAATTACTTTCTTTGGACCCCAAGTGCTCAGAAAAATCCGTCAAAACCTTTCTACAATTTCTACTTTTAGTTAAATGTTTTTATTTATTTACTTGATTTTCACTAACCCCATGTGTGTATGTGCTAAAGCATTTTTTTTATAAAAAAAATAGTATTAAGAGTGTCTTCTTAAAAAAAAGAAGAACATTCCTGTGTTCCAGTCGCAGTGGATGCAATAGGGGGAAAAAGAACCACCCCGGAGATGCTGGGGATTGAACCCAGGACCTCATACATGCGAAGCATGCGCTCTACCACTGAGCTACATCCCCTTCCTGGGCCTGCAGTGTCTTCACTAAAATATCTACCACTAATGCAAATGAAAGAAAACCTTTGACAGCACATTGCTGCCAACTAGGTGAGGAAAAGGGGGGGGGGGATTTAAGCAACTTGCATTAAAAAGGAAAGTATAGTTTAAAACCTGTCACTTGTCAAAACATACCTATTGTCGGAATCATAGAATTGTAGAGTTGGAAGGGACCTCATGGGTCATCTAGTCCAACCCCCTGCAATGCAGGCAATAGATAGATGATAGATAGATAGATGATAGATAGATAGATAGATAGATAGATAGATAGATAGATAGATAGATAGATGTGTGTGTGTGTGTGTGTGTGTGTGGTGTTAAAGGATAGGGAAGAGCCTGGATGATATCTGTGGGTCACTTCCAGGCCTGTGATTCTGTAGCTGGTGAGGTTTGGAATCCAGCATAAGCAGCTGCTGAACCTGTCAGACCAGTTCCCTTTGTTAGGCTGATCTCCCTCAGTCATTTCCCTTGGACTACTGCAATGTGCTCTACTTGGGACTACCTTTGAAGGTGACCCGGAAACTACAACTAATCCAGAATGCAGCAGCTAGACTGGTGCCTGGGAGTGCATGCCGAGACCATATACCACTGATCCTGAAAGATGTACATTGGCTACTAGTACGTTTCCGGGCACAATTCAAAGTGTTGGTGATGACCTTTAAAGCCCTAAATGGCCTCAGCCCAGAATACCCGAAGGAGCGCCTCCACCCCCATCGTTGTGTCCAGTGCTGAGGGCCTTCTAGCGGTTCCCTCACTACGAGAAGCAAAGTTACAGAGAACCAGGCAGAGGGCCTTCTCGGTAGTTGCACCTACCTGTGGAACCTGTGGAGATGTCAAAGAAATAAACAACTATTTGACTTTTAGAAGACACCTGAAGGCAGCCCTGTTTAGGGAAGTTTTTGTTTGATCTTTTACTGTGTTTTTAATATCCTGTTGGAAGCCGCCCAGAGTGGCTGGGGAAACCCAGACAGATGGGCGGGGTATAAATAATAAATTATTATTATTATTATTATTATTATTATTATTATTATTATTATTCCCTGCACAGCAAGGAGTAACAAAAAGTGGAGATGCTGGGGATCGAACCCAGGACCTCATACATGCAAAGCATGCGCTCTACCACTGAGCTACATCCCCTGGCTCACCACATGCTGACCATTCTCAGGTTGGTTGATCTGTGCCACCACGTGGTCACTTTTCTCATTATTGGTCTGTTAAGGGCGCTAAGGTGTCGTTAGGATACCCTTCGCAGAGCTACAGTTCCCAGAACTGTAGTTCTCAACAAACTAGCGGTCCCAGGATTCCTTGGGAGGAAGCCACAATTAAAGTGGCATTAGAGTGCTTTAGATCTATGGGGTAGATGTGACCTATACTTCCCTGCTGGTGGGGAATGATTTCACAATCATTCTCTTCTTTCCCCCAGTTCAAATAAATCTCTAGAAGACCATAAGATGCCATGGACAACCTCCATTTTTGTCCTGCCTTAATAACCATCCAAAGGTGCAGGGCGGAAAAGCAAGTGAAATATTTTAGCATTCCTAAAACAGCACGTTAAAAGCAGGGATGGGAAGAATCAAACCACACACCCCTAGTGAAGTCTTAAAAAGGGATTTTAAAAAAGAAAAAGCAGCACACTTCAGGAAAGATGTGCTGGAGAACAGATGTTTCTTCCCTCCTCAAAAAATCTGGAGATGCTGGGGGTTGAACCCAGGACCTCGTACATGCGAAGCACACGCTCTCCCACTGAGCTACATCCCCTTCTCCTGTTTTTGCTCTGTTACTGCAGGCTAAGAGTGGCCTTGCATGGTGATCTGCCTGACATATTATTGCATTTATTATTGCAAAATTGCTTTGAGGCGGTTCCTGGGAAGCGATTCCTGTGTGATGATAAGATAGATTTCTCTGAGCAGGTGAAGTGTGTATTTAAATCTCAGTTAGTCAGTTTAGGATTAGGGTTCTTCCTGCAAAACTTTACTCCGTTTCGCAACAAAAGGACTGCAATTCTCATCACAAACCTGGCAGCATTTTCATCGGGGACATCTGCCTGGTACTCCAGAAGTTCTACGATGACACTCTGATCTGTGCTGGGGTGAACAAAGACTTCCTGGTTGTCGGGGACCTGGCGCATCTCACTGCAAGGGAAAAAGTTGGATAAGATGGGAGAATCAAGTAAGATTGACTTTGCTAAGGTTGGGCAGGTGGGCTAAAGGTATCAGCACCCTTTATGAGGCTTCCCCATCGCTCAGCCTGGACACTGAGGTCCTCCTCCGAGGGTCTTCTGCTGGTTCCCTCACTGCGAGAAGCGAAGTTAAAGAGAATCAGGCGGAAGGCCTTCTTGGTTGTAGTGCCCTCCCTGTGGATGTCAAGAAGATAAAGGACTGCTCCAACAGAGCCTAACCAGATGGCCCCAAACAGACCCCAATGATAACAGCCACACTTTGCCACTTCCTTCCAGCACCTGGTAATTTGAGGTATACTGCGCCTGCTTATGGATGCTCTATTTATCATAATCATGCCTGACAGCCATTGATAAGCCCATCAAGGCAGAGGGCCTTCCTCGGTTGTGGAACACCTCTCCTTCAGATGTGAAGGAGATAAAGAACAATACAATGTTTAGAAGACATCTGAAAGGCAGCCCTTTTTTATGCTTGATGTTTCACTATGTTTTATATATGCTGTAAGCTGCCCAGAGTGGCTGGGGAAACCCAGCCAAATGGGCAGGGTATAAATAAAATCACCATCATCATCTTACATGATCGTGTCCAATCCTTTTTTTAATTAATAGGATGGCAAGGGAAGGGGGAAACATATGAGCTATAAGTTAGCACAATCTCTTAGGCCTATTAAATCCACAAGCTAATTGTGTATTGTATTTTTTAAAAAATGCAAGGGAATGCAGGCATGTCAAACCTGCGGCCCTCCAGATGTTTTGGACTACAATTCCCATCTTCCCCAACCACTGGTCCTGCTAGCTAGGGATCATGGGAGTTGTAGGCCAAAACATCTGGAGGGCTGCAGGTTTGACATGCCTGCGAGTCTACGGTATCACCCTCTTTTCTTAGCTTAGGGGCAAAGCATGGGGGAACTCTAGTAGTTCACTCCCTGCTGGAAGAACTTAGGTGTGAGGATACCCTCAACCAAACTGCTGCCCCCAGGGTTTGGCATACCTGATATCCAGACTTCCGGGAGGGAGGAAAGCAGAAAAGGCTCCACCAAAGAGCGGGTGGCCTTGCGGCTGTGGACCCACCTCATTGTCCATGGCCTTCAGCCTGCTAGGAAAGTGGGGGAAAGATTCATGTGAGTGCACTGATTTTTGGAAGGAATTTGAATCTGAACATACAGGTGCCATCACCTCCAATACCCTGGCAAAAAGAATTGCTTAATTTCTTCAGATAAAATTTAATTATTTGATTTCTTGCCTGCCCTTCAGCACAAGATCCCAGGTCGCAGAACAACAATATTAAAAACAGTTTAAAACAAATCACCGTCACAGGAAGAGGCGAGTCCTAATATATAACTCAGAAGTAAACGAAAAATTACAAGAACTCGGACCAGAAAGGATAATTTTAAAAAATCTTCACAAAGTTTTATTCAGGATAACTTCCAGTAAATATCAACATCAGGACAAGGCCCTGTTTCGATGATTCTTCATCAGCGAGGTTTCTCAGGTCTAAGTGTACCAAGTATGTTTGCTTTACTTCTGGACTTTACCAAGAACTCCAATTTCTACTCTAATATATAACTCAGGCATCCAAGGCCAGGATATAAAGAGGTGCCTCTTCAGCATATGAAGGACAAAAGGTGTATGGTGACGCGACACACAAGGAAAAGGAGAAATGGGGGGAAGAGGAAGAAAAATCAAACTCAAGCACCAGTTCTTAAACATTGTATATGCCGACAGCCATGGATACACTTCTTACATATTCTCGCTCTTTTACACACACAACCTACAGCCTACAAAGAGTATACGAGTATACAGGGAAGGGCCATACTTTGGGGAATGTCTGTGGCTCAGTGGCTGAGCATCTGCTTTGAACGCAGAATGTCCCAGGTTCAATCCCTGGTATTTCCAGGTGAAACCCTGGAGAACCATTGCCAGGCAATGTAGACAGCTCTGAGCTAAGTGATGTGACCATGTAAAGAGCACAAGGATGCTGCTAAGAACATGAAGATGGCATCAAGATAAACAAAGGTGTGGCCCTCAACTCCGACAGCTTGAAAAGAGGGTTGGACAAATTCATCATGGGCGGGTTTTTTAAAACCACTTCTTCAACCTTGGGTACCCAGATGTTGCTGAACTACAACTCCAATTACACCACCAATTAGTCATTGGCTAAGCAAACATCTGGAGAACCAAGGTTGAAGAGTTAATGGACCCTCCAGGTTCAGAAGCAGGGTACCCCTGAGTCTGGAGGGAAGCCAGAGGGTCTACGGTATTAACTAGTAGCTTTTTGATCCTCCAAAACGGGTGGTCAATGTGGTGCCCTCCAGAGCTTGTGAGACTACCACTTGTGAGACTACCACCCCGTGCAGACTATCACCCCTTACAATTAGCCACGCTGGCTGGGGCTGGAACTGAACAATGTGGCGGGCACCACTCTAGCTACTCCTGAAAGGTGGTGGGAGGGCTGTTGCTTTTAATCGTGTCCAGAATCATCTGACCACCCCCAGTTGGAAACATGAGTCTGGGGCTAGATGGCCTTTTGGTCTGATCTAGAAGGTGCTTATATTAAACGGGAGAAGAGATGGGCAAGGCGGGCCGATGGGGACAAACGACGAAGAGTCCAGTGGCACCTGGAAGAGTGACAACTTTAATACGGCGCAAGCTTCCGTGGACCATAGGTCGCTTCTTAGCTACGTCATGGAAAAGAGGGAATTCCTGTAAATCTGCACGGGGCCGGGAGAAGAACTATTCCTTTGATATATATATATATATATTGAAAGGCTCCCAGCTTGATTATTGGGATGGCCCACTCTCCCTGGGCCAGGCTCACCTTTGAGTCACGTTCGTTTCAAGGGCTCCGGTCGCTGCTTCCCCTTTAAATCGTACCCTGCGAATGAATTGCCCGCCCAAAGGCGGAAGGTTTTGCAGGCATACCAACCAATCAGAAACTACGGATTGGACTCTGCCGCGCCTTCGCTCCGTGCATTCGATTGTGACGTCCGCAGAAGGTAGTGTGACTGACGTATGCCCCGTCCAATTGCGTAGGTCGATGTAGCCGACTGGTTTCGAGCGACTGGCTCTAGCAATCTAAGCCCCCGCCTAACTCCAGTGACGCTTTGAAAGGCGGTGAATGATACGCGTAGCAGCGAATGAATGAGCTTCCCCTTGTGCCTGCTTGAGAAACGTTCTGTGCGACTCAGAAGCTGACACATTTCCTACCCAATCCTATCTCTTACGATACTTTCCCTTTTTTACTATTTCATTTAAAAATCTTTAACTTTGATAAAACTGTGGCTGCAATGCCCTACCCTTTTACCTAGGTCAATGGGACTAACTTCTGAGTAGCCACATAGAGGATTGCTCTGCGTATTTAACGGGGAGGCGATTACTTTGGTGTATTAAACATAATTCTATATCATAGAATCATATCCATGATTATAAAATTCCAGGAATAATTTCATTTCCATATCATTCCCCACCCCACTCCAGTAGCTACACACAATGTGGCGTCTTTGGCTTACCTGAATGGTTTGGGGGTGATTTTTTTAAAAAAAATGGCAAGGGTTACTCCACCTTTAATACAGTTATGCAGAAGCTGGAATTTTAGTAAATGTAGCATGTCACCTGTTGGAATGCACAACTATTAAAGAAGCAGGTTCCCTGCCCTTTTTTCTTTTTCTTTTTTGTTTTTCCACCTGGCTATTGTAATTTTTATTGTGATGGGTCATTTAACTTTTAAATTGTTGCTGTTTTAAAGATGCTCTGTGTTGCTGGTATTTTTACCCTCTGGTTTTATATTATAAACCAGGTTGCAATTATAAGCTGAAGCACATTTGAAAAGCACCATACATAAATTAATTAATATTTATTGCCTGCGCTATATAGAAGTGTCAAGCGGAAGCTGCTTTTTTGCCATCACAGAGATAAGAAAACTGCACCTGTTGGGTGTCTGACTGTCTTGCCACTATTCAAGGCACAGACCTGCTGACAGAGGTGATGCCTGCTTTTTCTACCCTAATATATTTTAAAAAAACAACAGTAATTTTTATTCATTTTCCACATAACAAAGACATAACCATTTTTACAATTTCAACAAAATTATACCACTTTTTTCACATAATGCACATATGTAAATTTACGGAAAAAGGAAAAAGGAAAGAACAAATATTGGACTTCCACACTACCTTTTGCTGTTTTTTAAAGAAATTATTTATGTTTTATGCAGTTTATTGCTTTTTATTGCTACCCTAATATTTTTTAAGCATCTTACTGATTTATTGGAGCAATTTATATCCTGCTCAACACCATAGTCAGTACAGTAAAGTTTAAAAGCTACAATAAATATAAAATCCGTTAGAAGTAGCTGTAAACTTTTTTTGATGTTACTGTTTTATCTTCTGCAAGCCAACTTATTTTCTTCATAAGCGCTCCCATGCATTTAATAGACAGAAATTCAGCAGCAGAAGCTTGTCCTGGAGCTGCATCTCAATGCGGGTGGAAAGCTCTACCTCAGGGGCGTAGCCAGGATCAAAACTAGGGGGGGGGGCAAGCCATGGTCGTTCAGGGGCGGGGCCAAGGCACGGAAGGGGAGGGGGCACAAAGTGGGTGGGGCTAAAGGGCCAGCGGGACTGATGACATCGTGGCGGTGGCAGCAGCGGCCACCTTGTGCTTCTGGGGCTGGTAGCGTTGGCGGCTACCCTGCTTGGCTGGAGAGGACGGGAGGGGCGGGCAGGCGAGAGGGGGTGGCAGGGCGGGCGAGGGCGAGGCAAGACACGGCTGCAGCCACGACGGCTCCGAGGCGTTGCTGCATATCAGCATAATATTTCAACCATGGTTCAAGCCCCACCTTAGGAAAAAAATCCTGCATTGCAGGGGGTTGGACTAGATGACCCTTGTGGTCCCTTCCGACTACAATTCTATGATTCTATTGATATATTACCATAGCATATGCATCATTCTGCTTTCTTGAATTGTCCTACTCCTAGGCATAGCATCCAACTCCTAGAGGCCTAGGTGCCCCCCCCCCCAATTACTGGTAAATACCGTATTTGAAAGAGTCATCCCCCCCATGTTGATGGGCTTTCTATGTGGGGCTTATCTGCCCCCCCCGTATTTTATTAAGGATGGAAGAGGGAGGGAAGGAAGGAAGAAATAGAGAGAGGGATAACTCATATTTGTGGGTGCCTCTGGGTGACGCTGTGATGCTGGAACTGCATATACAGGAGCCTTGTAAGCAGCTTTCTCTCTGCTTGATTTACAGCAGGCATGTCCAACAGGTAGATTGTGATCTACCAGTAGATCACTGGATGTCTGTGGTAGATCACTGGTAGGTCACTGGCACCCCTAAAAAAAGCTCACCCAAAATTTTCCTCCTCCCTCAAAAAAGTTGAACTATGACCTGAAGCCCTAAACAAAAATGGGCCTCCCTCCCTCCTAAAAGAAGCTCAACAAGTTTGACCTAAACCCCCCAAAACAGGGCTTCCCTTCCTTTAAAAAAAACTCAACAGCTTTGACCTGAACCCCCCAAAAGGGGGTAGATCACCCCCAGTTTTAAACTCTGAGTAGATCAGAGTCTCTTGGGAGGTGGCCACCCCTGATTTACAGTATACAGATGCAGGAGGAGGGGCAGACTGGAACACCAATGCTTTTTATAAACATCACTGTGTCTGTCAAAGCTACAGCCCCCCTTTCTTATTCACTTCTTTTTAGCCTTGCAGAGCCACCTTAGTCAAATTGAATCCTCTGAGTCTGCACCCTCATTAAATCGCCAATAGAACTCTTAATGCTCCTGAATGCTCATTAACAACTCCCACTTAAGAACAATAGGGTGAAATGGTCAGCTATCGAATCTGCTCCATTGTCTTAACTGCTTAACTACTTTGCTGGTAGCCACTTTGCTTTATTTATTTGATGTGTTTTTGTTACTGCTGTGTCCCCCCCCCCCAGCAAGCGGAGACTTAGCTGCTCTTGCTAAAGCAAAGCCCTTTCCACTTCAGTTTTTGGAGGGGAAAAGTGCTGGTTATGGTCTGTAAAATACATTATTTTTTTTGCTTCTAGGGGGGGGCAGCTGCCCTCTCCTGCCCCCCCTGCCTACGCCCATGCTCTACCTGCTGAATTCCTGTCTGTGAAAGGCACAGGGCAGGAGGTGCCAGGGGAGAGGAAAAGGAAGAGGTCACAAGCCTACAAGCAGAAGTTTTGTAAATTCCTGAAGAATAAAAGAAGTAGAGAATGTGGGAAGAGGAGAAGGCAATTATTACTTTTACCACTTTAAAGCCAAAATAGTCATCTAAGCTGTTCTCCCAATTACACAACATGTAAAAATGTAAATCCATACAGATCTCCTCTTGATTCACAGCATGCTGTTGCGTGTTAAGACCTTTAAACCTCCCCCTTGAATAAATTCAGACAAGACTCAAATTTTGGTTTGCTTTTTGGCAGAATTCAGGCCACAACTTTATTGATTACAGCAAGTGAGTGGTTGCATAGGCTCTGGTTCGACTAGCTCCCTGCACCATTGCTCTGACCCAGGGCACTAGCCTAGGTCAGCCTAGGGTGAACACCTGGATAGGCGGAAAGCCTGGGACATGCTATGTCTACCACCCAGATGTCCTCCTGGACTCGGGCACAGGCACAACCCCCTCACAGGGTTGACCACACCATTGAGACCCTGGATTCCTTTAACGGAAAACCCTTCACATAGGGATGGTGAGAGTGTTCCCCCATCCCTATCACCTGAAGCAGAGCCTATCTGCAACCTTACAAGTTGTGACGATTTGCTACGTGGCAGGCGAAACCCAAATGGCACCAGCCAATCAGCCAAGTGGGGAAAATTCCTGTCGTGCCCCTGTCCCACACGACGGCATAGCAAGGTCAAGCACACAAGCCCTAGCAGTAGGGAGAGGTGGGCGGGTGTTCGATGCATGCACCGAAAGAGGAAGTTCTGGGTCACGTGCAATGGGTATATATAGGTCCCTTGATACGTTTAGCCTGCGTCCCATTGACCCGATTGAACCCTGCATCAAGGGACCTACCAATTGGGTGCTGTGGCTATCCAATCCTACCCACCCACAACACAGGGTTTGGTTGCCAGGTCTCACCGCAACACGTGCCCTCTTTAAGGGAGGACCCGATTTAGTCCATTTAGCTCAAAAGGTATGAAATTAGGACAACCTCCCTAACAGCTCCTGATGGTGTGACTAGGAGCAGGTGAGATACACACTTTGGAACCAGGAAACAATATAAAGTGTTCTCACCTGTTGCAAGTGAGAGGCAGCTTGGGTGGGAGGCTGCTAGGGGAAACTCTTAGGGGAGAGAGTAATAGAATCATGTCTTCCCCTTCCTTCGCAGGGTAAGTCAATTTTATTTTTCTTAGTACAGTATGTCTTTCAGCATGGGGGGGGCAGTGTTGTTTGTTTTCTGTAAGAGAGGTCTTAATCGTAAAAAAAAATCGGGTTGTGTTCTAGAATAGAAAGGCTATGTAAATAATTATCTGGTGTAACAGCATTTTGCCCCACCGGCACTTGATCTATGGGTAGGGGGAGGACAGTAGTTAGGGAGTGTGGAGGGTCTTCTAAAACTCCCAATCTTTTTATGCTCATGTAGTCTTTTAACTGCCTAACTAGGGGAGAGTTCCTGTCCCCCCTGGAATTTGTGGGATATCATGCCTGTTTTACATGTGGGTTTTGGGTGTGAGCCCAATGGAAGCCACTTTCTTTTTATTAGGAAAGGATAGAGCAGGGGTCCCCAGACTACGGCCCGGGGGCCACATATGGCCCCTGAGGCTTTTTTATGCGGCCCCCGGAGACCACCTCCGCCCGCTGCTGCCGCCCGCTCTTACCAGCGCGGTGCGGTGCGGCTGCCGACTTCCAACCCGGAAAAGCGACGGAAATAGCTTGTGTGCATGCACAAGCGTCATTTCTGGTGTACTTTCGGGTCGGAGGAGGCTTCTGCACATGCGCACAAGCTATTTCCGGCGTTTTCCAGGTCGGGAGTGTGCCAGAAATAGCTTTTGTGCATGTGCACGCACAGCCACATGCTCCCACGCCTGTGCGCGCACTCCCCCACCCTCCGGCCCACCACACAATCAGCGCGGCAGGCATCCGGCCCAAAGCCGGGTAAGTTTGGGGACCCCTGGGATAGAGCATCAATTCTGGGCACCTCCAGGTAGGTTTAGGAGAGACTCTTACCTGAAACCCTGGAGAGCCGCTGCCAGTCAGAGTGGACGCTACAGAGCTGGATGGACTAAGCTTTTGACTCTGTATACAGCAGCTTCATATGTTTCCTGTGCAATTTGAAAACTGGCTCACTTGACCCCACAAGTTTTCTAGTGCCTCCTTGGAGACAGCCATACTTGTTAAGTAAACAATCGCGTCACTGAATCAACGTGGGGTTGTGGGGGGACATAGAAGGGGTCTGTAACAAAACATTGTACTGTGGATCAGAGCATTCTTGCGCTACATTTCCGAGTCATAGAATCTTAGAATCGTAGAGTTGGATGGAACCATGAGGGTCATCGAGTTCAACCCCCTGCAGTGGGTTGCCATTTGTCCTGATTTGCCCAGACATTTTGCCAATTTTCGCCCGGACGCTGCTTCCAACTACAGTATTCCGTGTATGTATGGGAAATTCTGGACGTATGGTAACCCCACATCGGTGTAGACAACACCTAGCTAGCTGCACCAATGGTCTGACTCAGTATAAGACAGCTTCCTAAGAAACACACATATCAATCATTTTATTTAGCAAAGCTGAAATCATGAAATATACCCTCCTACTGACATGCATGCTTGTCATATGATTTCAGCTGACTCTGTTGGAGAGGGCTTTTCATTATGAGGCGGGCGTGTTATCTAACTCTTTAGCAGCTTTAAAAATAGAAATTGCACAGGAAATTCAGAGTGCATGTGAAGACTTGTATTTGCAATACAAAGAGGGACATTTCAAGCAAATCGCATTTCAAGCTGTACACTTCATAAAGGCAATAAAAGAGAAGTCTCTGAGGCTGCAAAATCTACGGTATATCCTATTGGGAATTATTCCTACTGAACTCAGTTTATTGTTGTATTTATATCCCATATCTACGCGGTTCTCTATTTCCCTCCCTGCCCTTTCTAACTCCTGCCATCACAGCTGACGTTCTCAATGGGATTTTATTCTAAGGCTGTGTACACATGATAACTTTAAAGCACATTACTTTCCTCAAAGAATTATGGGCACTGTAGTTAGCCTCTTAGTATTGCAATTCCCAACAAACTACAGTGCCCAGAATTATTTGAGGGGGGAAATGGGCTTCAAATGGGCTTTAAAGGTGTCGTGTGTACAAACATGGGATTCTGATGTTAGTCCAGGTCTTGAGATCTCAAAATGTTGCTTACAGTCTTTCTCTTCTTTGAATACTCTGAAATTTGGATACCTGGCATTTTCAATACTGTGCTCAACTCTTCCTCTAGAGAAGGAACATTAGAAATAAACTGTTGGGTTGTTGTTTTTTTTAAAGGTTTCTTTCTTTCTTTAAGCTTGAATGCCTTTTTGAACCTTAAACCTGAAAGTTTCCTAGCCGGAGGCGTGATTTTTGCTTGGGACTACAACTCCCATCAGCCACAAGCAGCAGTATGGCTGCTGCTGATGGAACTTGTAGTCCAAAACATCTGCAAGACACCAGGTTGGGAGAAGTCAGTTTTATAGGATTTTGTCATCTTGCCTTCTGCTGTCCTGAGATCTTTGGATCTTTCCATAAGTTAGAGGGGGCTACACATGCATACAACTAGAGATCAGTTGCCAATTTTGCACCCTTCACTACTCCAATGGGGCTGTGGTGTGCGATGCTCTCAAAACCTCTTTCCTGTGTAAAAGCCAAACTGATTCAATTTCTGTCTCTTGGTTTCCTTATTTAGGTTAGCCCTGCTTTGTATGTTTCTGTCCCAAGCGGTGGAGTCGATACCCTTCCCCCCAGGTGAGCACCAGGTCTTTCTGTCAATGCGCTTGAGAATAAAACTAAAGAGGGAGGGTGTGGGTGGGTCGGCAAGTGTTTTTCATTCTTACCATCTCCTTTGTGGGGTGCAAATATCGGCTTCAATATTCAGCGTTTCTCAAACTTGGGTCCCCAGCTGTTGTTGGACTACAAAACCCATCACCGCTAGCTAGCAGAACCAGTGGTCAGGGATGATGGGACTTGTAGTCCAACAACAGCGGGGGACCCAAGTTTGAGAAACACAGGCTGTATTTTGGAGAAAGCTACTTCGGGCATCTCCCCAACAGAGTTTCTTGAACAGCACAGCTCCCTAATGCAACAATTGGCATTAGTCAGTGGAATTCAGTACCCTTTGATACTATTCTGTCAACCCATAGGCACTCGGATCTGCTGGTCTGCGACTGGATTCCTGTGTGTACAGCCTCGGGGGTAGTGTCTAAAGCAGAGATGAGAGACCTGCGGCCTTGTCAAAGTGGTCTGTGGGGGGTGGGGGGAGATCAGGATCCAGCCTACTGACCAGATCCAGAACTCCACTCCTAAAGTGGATGTGAAGGAGTGTGTTTGCCTGCTTGCTGGGGCAGAAGGACAGCTGGGATATAGTGTCTGTTGGCCTTTCCTTGATAGAGAAACATTTTCTTTCCTGGAAGGTGCTGCGCGGACAGAATGTCGGGGCCGTTATTTCTGGATATGGATGGACAAGGCTGCCTTGGGCCAGAATTTGTGGCATTACAGCGTCTTCAGTAAGTATTGTCACGGTGGCCGGAGTGGACTACTTCAGAGTAACGACGCTACGCAGCTCTGCATTTTATTCTTTTATTGGTGCTGCGTATTTACAGTGCTCAAGTCATTGCTATTTACACGGAGTGATGTGGTCAGTCGGTTTCAGAACCTCCTAATGGCTTTTGGCGCGTCTTTCTCCAACACAAAAGCTTTGGCAGACCCATCCTCTTGCCCCTCCTCTTCCTGCGTAATTCTGGAGTTGGGGGGATGGGTCTTCCCCCCTTGCTTGCCCCTTCCTGTCCCACCTGGGACCCTGGCTCCTCTACCTTGCCTGAGCCTCGGACACGACTTCCTGCTTCCCCACTGGAATCGGAACTCTCCCTGCTTTCCCCTTTGCTCGGGGACGGGCTTGAACTCAGGAGGGGAGGGACTTCGCGATATCCCCTGTCCCTCACATCCACCCCCCTCCCAAGCTCTCCTTCACCCCTCCCCAGGCCCCCCCCCATGTGTCGGTGACGACTGGAAGCCTAAGAACTCAGTGCTCTCCGAGCCCGTTGGTGTGAACACCTCCCCCCAGTCCTGCGAGCCCCCCCCTTCCGCCTGGGAGGACGGGAATCCCAAAAAGTCCGTGGCTTCAGAGCTGGTGGGGGTAAAAACGTTCTGCCAATCTGCTCCTTCCTCTGACTGGGTGGATCTCGGTGACACCCATACCTCATCCTCTGGTTCCCCAAACTCCGCTTCCCAGCGCCATGGTGAGCTGCTCTCCCGTGCCTCCTCCTCCTCCCCCTCCCTCTCTGGGAAAGATCTGAGGTCGCGCCCGTAATTGGCCTTAAAGGGCGACACCCCTGTGGAGACGTGCACTGCATTGTTGTCGGCAAATTCTGCTAGAGGCAGGCGATCCACCCAGTCCGTTTGCCTCTGGCTGACGTAGCATCTCAGGTACTGCTGCAGAATGGCGTTGACCCTCTCCGCTTGTCCGTTGGTCTGCGGGTGTCTAGCCGTCGACAAGCTGACCTCCACCTGCAGGAGGTTCATGAGCCGCCGCCAGAACCTGGAAACAAATTGGCGGCCACGATCCGAAATAACCCTTAAAGGTAATCCATGCAGTCTGAAAACGTGATCAACAAACAGTTTGGCTGTCTCTTCTGCAGAGACTGCCCTGGCACACGGTATAAAGTGGCACATTTTGGACATGAGGTCCACCACCACCAACACTGCGGTCTTGCCCCTGGACGACGGCAGGTCTGTGATGAAGTCCATGGACACTACTTCCCACGGCCTGTGTGGCGTGGCTAAGGGCTCCAGCAACCCTGGTGGCGCTGCTCTGACCACCTTTGCCCGCTGGCAGGTGTCACAGCCCCGTACATAGTCTCGAACATCTTCCCTCACCCCTGGCCACCAGAAGTGTCTCATGACTAGGTGAGTGGTCTTGTCCCTTCCAAAATGCCCCGCCGTTGGGTTGTCGTGCATCTGTTTGAGGACCGTACGTCTGAGCTGGGTGGTGGGCAGGTACAGTGCACCCTTGTAGAAAAGCAGCCCTCTGCGTTCTGCAAAGTCTTTTGCCTGCTCCCTCCCCCCTCTCAGTTCTCTGAAGATGCGGTTGGCAAATTCATCCGCTGCCGTCAGTGCTGTGAGTTCTGCCTCGCTCACCACTGCTGCTCCGCAGGACCATGCCGACGGGGGGAAAATGTGCCTTGGGGCTGGTGGCGCCTCCTCCTCCATGTACTCTGGCTTGCGGGAGAGGGCATCCGCCCTGACGTTCTGCTCTCCCGGGATGTAGTGTATGGAGAAGTTGAAGTTCGAGAAGAACTCTGCCCACCGTATCTGCCGCTGGTTGAGCACCCTGGCAGTTCTCCAGAACTCCAGGTTCTTGTGGTCTGTGCACACCTGGATGGGGTGCTTGGCGCCCACCAGGAAGTGTCTCCAGTGCTGGAACGCCGCGTGGATCGCCAGAAGTTCCCGATCAAAAACTGTGTAGTTCCGCTCTGGCTGGGTCAACTTCCTGGAGAAGAAGGCACAGGGTCTCCACTCTCTGTTGGCGTCCAGTTGCAACAAAATGGCGCCCACAGCTTTATCAGAGGCATCTGTCTCAATGCGTAGGGGCGCGTCCTGAACCACGTGGAACAGGTTCTGGTCTGAGGCGAACACCCTCTTGAGGCTTTCGAACGCTGCTTGCGCCTCTGGTGTCCACCGGAACTTCTGCTTGCCTCTCAGGCAGTCAGTGATGGGAGCCGTAACTCGAGAGAAGTTCTTGATGAACTTCCTGTAGAAGTTGGCGAAGCCTAGTAGGCGTTGGGCATCTTTGCGCGTCCTGGGGCTGTGCCAGTCCAGGATGGCCTGCACCTTGTCCTTGTCCATCGCTAGCCCCTTGTCTGACAGCTTGTAGCCCAGGAAGTCCACCTCCTTGGTGTGAAACTTGCACTTCTCCAGCTTCACATACAGGTGGTTCTCCTTCAGGCGCTGTAACACCTCCCTGACGTCCTTCACGTGCTGCACTGGGTCGTTGGAGTAAATAAGGATGTCATCCAGAAAGACCAAGCATTTCCTGAAGAGGAGGGACCCCAGGACGTGGTGCATGAAGGCCTGGAAGCATGCTGAGCCCCCTTGCAACCCGAAGGGCATCACCAGATATTCAAAAGAGCCCAGCGGCGTGAACATCGTGGTCTTCCACTCATCGCCCTCCCGGATTCTGATCAAGTTGTACGCCCCCCTCAGGTCTAGCTTGGTGAAAATCTGGCCCCTGCGTGCCGCTGTCAGGAGATCATCCACTCTGGGCATGGGGAAAGCCACTGGTTCTGTCACCGAATTCAGCCGTCTAAAATCCACCACCAGGCAGCGCTGTTGCGTGTCTTTCTTGTCCACCCAGAAGACCGGGCTGCCCCCTGCTGCCTTGCTTTCTCTGATGAACCCCCGCTTGAGGTTCTTGTCGATGAAAGCGCGCAGATCCTCCAGTTCCTGGTCTGACATGGCGTACAGCTTGGCTGGGGGTATAGTTGCCCCTGGCACCAGGTTGATCTGGCAGTCAAAAGGCCTGTGTGGGGGCAGGTGGTCGGACTCCGCTTCGCTGAAGACCTCCTGCAGGTCCCAGTACGGTTTGGGTATCGCTTCACCCCCTTTGACGTGCATGGTGGCCACCGTGGCTATCGGAGGCCCCTCCCCTGGTTGGTGCTGCATGCAATGTTCTAGGCAAAAGTCCGATCCAAATGTGATGCATCTCTGATGCCAACTTATGGAGGGGTCGTGGCGCGCCAGCCAGCTCATGCCCAAAACTATGGGGGGGTCTGAGATGGTGGTGACGTTGAATGCCAGTGTCTCTGAGTGCCTTCCAACCGTCATTCTCATGGGGGGGGTTTGATGAGTGATGGCCCCTCCCAGCAGCTCTCTGCCGTCAATGGTTGCCACGTGCAGAGGAAAATCCAGCTGCAGAAGCTGGATCTGGTGCTCTTCTGCAAAGTTTCTCGAGAAGAAGTTCGCTGACGCCCCACTGTCAATTAGGGCGAGGACTGTAAGGGGATAGCCATTTGGAAGCGTGAGCGTCACTTCTAGAACCACTCCTGCTCTGGGAGGGGTGGGCTGGCTCTGCTCCTCTCTGTGCGGGTGGGTGGGCTGGGGCTGTTGTCTGCTGACTGTGCCTGGCTGCTGCCCCTTGTCTCCTGCAGCCAGGCTTTCCCGTTTCCCTGCTGTGGTGCTGCGTCAGTGGGGGAGGGCACAACCGTTCCCGCCTTTCCTTGCCACTCCCTGCGATGTGGGCAGTCTCTGACGAGATGCTGGGGGGAGTTGCAGAGAAAGCAATTCCCACCCCTTCCCTCCTTGCGTCTTGGCGCCGCTGGGGTTTGAAAAGCGCGCGCGCGCTATCAATCTGCATGGGTTCCTGGTCCTGACTGGCCCCAGGCGTGGCTTGAAAGGGTTGTTGGGGGAGTGGCTTCTCCTGCGACCGTGGGAACCAAGCCCGCTTTGCGCGCGTTGCTTGCTTGTCGCTCCACCGGGATTCCTGTCTCACCCCCACCGCCAGAGCCGCTTTGCTCAGCTGATCCATATTACTGGGCTTTGGACCTCTCGAGAGCTCATCCTTCACCTCCTCATGCAACCCCAAGTAGAACGCCGCTTGCATTGGGGGGGACCCCAGTTCCCACCCCAATCTGTGCACCAGCATGGTGAATTTCGCCCAATACGCGCGAACTGTCATATTTCCTTGGCGTAAATTATGAAGTTCCTCCTTAGTCTGGTCCATATGACTATCGGACGAATACATCGTTTTCAAACCTTCTAGAAATAGTTTGACATTCTTCATGCAAGGATTCCTTGTTGCAATTAACGGTCTTAGCCACTCCCTGGCTGCCCCGGTAAGGTGCTCCACAATAAACGCTACTCTGTGCTCATCATCAGGGAACTCATCGTGGTGCAGCTCAAGAGCATACACAATCTCAGTCTCAAAGCCCTGAAATTCCTTCGGGTCTCCATTGAACTTGCTAACTAGGGTCCCAGCTCTCCTTCCTGGCAGCACTTGGACTTGGGGTGCCCCTCCCGCCTTGTTTTTCTCTGCATCCAGCTTGTTTTGGAGGTCTACCGCCACCGCCCTTAATTGCTGCTCTTTTTCCTGAAGCTCTCTCACCTGTTCCGCAAGTTGTAGCCGGTCGTCCTGGACCTTCTTAGTCTCTTCTTTAGCTGCCTTCAATTCTCCCTGCGCCTGCAGCGACAGCTGCTGCAGTTCTAGCTGGGCTTGCTCAGCGATCTGCCGCCACTTCTCCGCCTCTGACACGCTCATCCCGGCAACTCCAAAGTAGCCCAAAAATGATTAGGAGGTTGCTGTCACGGTGGCCGGAGTGGACTACTTCAGAGTAACGACGCTACGCAGCTCTGCATTTTATTCTTTTATTGGTGCTGCGTATTTACAGTGCTCAAGTCATTGCTATTTACACGGAGTGATGTGGTCAGTCGGTTTCAGAACCTCCTAATGGCTTTTGGCGCGTCTTTCTCCAACACAAAAGCTTTGGCAGACCCATCCTCTTGCCCCTCCTCTTCCTGCGTAATTCTGGAGTTGGGGGGATGGGTCTTCCCCCCTTGCTTGCCCCTTCCTGTCCCACCTGGGACCCTGGCTCCTCTACCTTGCCTGAGCCTCGGACACGACTTCCTGCTTCCCCACTGGAATCGGAACTCTCCCTGCTTTCCCCTTTGCTCGGGGACGGGCTTGAACTCAGGAGGGGAGGGACTTCGCGATATCCCCTGTCCCTCACAAGTATGGAGTGTTTATCTTGAAAGGGAGAAGTGGTAGGCAGCCGTCCCTTGATATCCTGCCCTCGGGTCCTTTAGACTACAATTGCCATCAGCCTGAGCCAGCATGGGCTGTTGGGAGTTGTAGTCCAAAACATCTGGAGTGAATATCAGGGAAGGCTGTGGTCAAAGGTTCACTCCTGATCCCAGGCACACAGAGGCTGGCTGTGATTTCCCTGTGGTAGGAAAGGAGTTGTCTGCGCATGCTCAGAGGCACTCTTTACTTTCCCCCCAAGCTAACTAGTGGCTGAAACTGAACCCTGGAAATCACAAGTAAGTGGTATCTTGGGGTACTAGAGTAACTTCTGTCATATGGAATCAGCCCCCCACCCCCCGCCCCGTGGATTGCCAAGAGACTGAATCGGGTGCTTGGCAGCTCAAGAAAAATGCTTTGATGGTGTTTCCTGCTTGGCAGGGAGTTGGCAGGGATGCTTGGCAGGAATGCTTTGATGGTGTTTCCTGCTTGGCAGGGGGTTGGACTGGATGGCCCTTGTGGTCTCTTCCAACTCTATGATTCTATGATTCTATGAAAAGGAAATACTGTCAGTGCAAATTTTCTTGCTGAAAACAGTTTCAACTGGGGCTTGGGAACCTCAGGCTCAGGGAATTGGATGTGGCTCCCTGGGCATCTCTGCCTGGCCCTTGGGACTCTCCCCAAACCCCCTCCCCTCTGTTGTCCCTCCTTGAGTGTTTATTGCCTGGCTGGGGCGTGTTGCTGAATTCTGACAATGCCTCTTGCCTGCCTGGATGGAGCATAGAGAAGTGTGTGTGTGTGTGTGTGTGTGTGTGTGTGTGTGTGTGTAGAAATTCACCTACCATTCAGAGCTAAAATGTGCATTCTTTTTTCCATCCACCCAGTACGTTTCTGAGCACAATTCAAAGTGTTGGTGCTTACCTTTAAAGACCTAAATGGCCTCGGTCCAGTATACCTGAAGGAGCGTCTCCACCTCCATCATTCTGCCCGGACACTGAGGTCCAGCACCAAGGGCCTTCTAGCAGTTCCCTCGTTGCGAGATGCCAAGTTGCAGGGAACTAGGTAGAGGGCCTTCTCGGTGGTGGCGCCTGCCCTGTGGAACGCCCTCCCAACAGATGTCAAAGAGGAAAACAACTACCAGACTTTTAGAAGACATCTGAAGGCAGCCCTGTTCAGGGAGGCTTTTAATGTTTAATAGATTATTGTGTTTTATTTTTCTGTTGGAAGTCGCCCAGAGTGGCTGGGGAAACCCAGCCAGATGGGCGGGGTATAAATAATAAATTATTATTATTATTATTATTATTATACCTCTGGCCCTGCCCACCTCTCGCATGTGGCCCCTGGAAGCTGCCCTCAGACTCAAAAAGTTTACCCATCCCTGTTGGATGCCTGAAACAGGATACTCTGTTCATGCATCGCTGCTGAGGCGAGTAATCAAGATCCAGTTGCTTCAAAGAAAGTTGAGCATGATGCAGGGAGGTCTATTAGGAGGGTGTTTGTGTGTTGTGTGTGTGTCCTGATTTTTTTTACCTGATAGGATTAACCTGCTTCCTCTTGTCCATAGATGAGCAGAGACAGCGCATCCCCGTGACGGGCCATGTTGCCTCTCAGTGTGGCTTCACCAGTGGTACCGACTTGTATGGCAACCCTGAGATAAGAGTTTCCTTTCTGGCCTGCTCAGTCCGCAATTTGGTAAGTGGGTGGGTCCACTTTCTTGTCAATGTCGTCTTTTTAAACTTGTTTAAAAAGGAAAACGGCATGCTTAAATCTTTTATCTGCCCCTTGGGACTTTCCCCAGAGCACCGCCACAGATCAGCCCTATTTAAGGAGCATTCTTGCCTGGCTGAAATGTGCTTAAACTTTGCAATGTTTCTTCCTAGATGGAGGAACAAGTGTGTGGGTCTTTGGGGCCTACTGTGCAAAGGTAAAATTTACTTTTGTAACCAGCGCTTTTTTCATGGGGAACTCGCAGGAACTCGGTTCTGGCACTTCTCAGGTGGGTGCCATTGCCATTCTAAGAGAAAGGTGTTCATGTTGACTTTTCAACACCTCTTTCTCTAGAAAAATAGTACTGTTTGTAACACAGACATTTAATAACAATAAAAAACACCTGGCAGTGCCCACAATGGTGATAAAAAGTTCAAGAGTTTTAGGCCACATTCACACCATACAAGTTGATCACTAGAATACCACTTTAAATAGTCACGGTTTCACCCACAGAATTCCAAGAGTTGTAGTTCCCCACACAGAGCTACAATTCCCAGAGTTTCCTGTGAAGAGGTTTTGACTGTTAAACCACTTTGGGAATTGTAGTACTTTGAGGGGATGAGAGACGTTCCCTAACAACTCTCGGCATTCTTAACAAACTACAGCTCCCAGAATTCTTTGGTCATTTAAACCGTGGCCATTTAAAATGGTATCGGAGTGCTTTGAATGTTATGGTATGGATGCAGCCTAGGGCTAGGCGAATGCTACTGAGGGGACGAACTTGAAAAGTGGAGGAGAAAATGAGATTTCCTTTCTGTCCAGTTTGACCAGGAGTTCAGCCTTCAGCTCCAGGTGGAGGTAACCAGCCCAGCGAACTTGACGGCCACTTACGACGTCTTTATGAACTGCCCCCGTGGTGCCCCATGGAGCCCCCGCGAGATCGTCTGTGAGGAAAACTACATGGAGGTGAGTGGAGGTGGAAGGAAAACCTGCATCCTTTTAGCCTATCAAAGCATGTTTGGCAGGAACCCCAAAACGTAGGGGTGTCCTGGGGAGGTGGTGTCAGAAATGCACAGCGAGGCAACAAACGCCCCAACTGCCAGCAATCAGGAAAGAGAGATGGCATGAAAGGTGATGGAAGGACAGCCACTGGGACATTTAGAAGTTGTCTTAACAACATGCAAATCTATCTATTTTTTTACCTTGGCTATGCTGGGGATCTTTCTAGGAGAGAGGGGGGGGAGAGAGAGGGAGAGAGGGAGAAAGGCAGGATCAGGTTAACAAATTAACCGATGAATTAATATTGAGTGAAGATCAGTTTTGAGTGGCAAGCTATTGAGCTGGCTCCCTTGCTCCTATCTATTTTTATTGATAGTTTTAAGTATTTCCAGGGCAAAGCTCTTGCATCAGGTAATTAGAGATGCAGTATATTGCATTTCAATAAAGAGTCATTTAAAACAGCTGCTTAAGCGCAATGCACAGGCTTGCAAGATACTGCTGTGAGCTTCCTGCTGCCATTTTAAGAAAAAGCATTTCAACCTAGAAAAAAAAAGGTTTCAAGACCTTTTTGAAAGACTGTAGCGAAGTAACTGTGCAAATCACTTGAGAGGAAGTTCATGCTCCTTAGTATGTACAGCCATTGTACAACTCACAGAGAACGAAACTGGATAGCTCTGTTGGTTACCATGATGCTAATAATGCCAAGTTTGCAGGTTTGATCCCCTTATGGGACAACTGCATGTTCTTGCACTGCAGGGGGCTGGACAAGCTGATTCTCAGACCCCCTTCCAACTCTACAATTCTATGAAAACTGGAATTGGTTGGCTCTTCTATCATTGGTTCTGGCTTCTCCTTTTCTTAGCCTCCCTGCTTTTTGCTCTACTTGTCCCAGTGGGCATCAGCAACCACTGAATATGGGGCCACCACTGAGAAGGTCTCGTCTCCTGCCTGCTAAGCTGCTGGATCTTGCAGTTGGGCTTATGGGCATGTCATAGCTATTCATAAAAGTGCAGGCCAGGGGATGTGTTAGCGAAGGCAATCTTTCAGATCTAGAGAAGAATGGTGCTGCCAAACCTCTTCCAAAACTGACCATCTCTGTCGTGGCTCTTGGAAACTGCACACTGAGAGCACTAGACTGGATGCTTTTATGGATCAACTCAGGGCTGTTGTTGCAGGTCTCCGTCCGACGGGCAGTCCCAGGAACAGCTAGCGAGGCTCTGAATGAAGACTGGATTGCAGTGTGGCCTGTGGTAAGGATTTTGAGGGACAAAGGGGGCAGCAGAAGATATTCTTGATAAGAGGGAAGCAGAAGGAGAAGGATCTCTTCAGGGACGTAAATAATGGGCCAGTGTTGTCCAGAGTCAGCCCTACCATTAAGACCAAGTGAGGTAGCTGCTCTTTCAGGCAGCAGATGCTGAGAGGCGGAGAATGTTTGCAAAGTATTGGAGGACAGAGCTGTGTGTGTGTGCCAGGCTGTTGGCCGTGCGCCCTCTAATCCAGCTCTGGTGCCCTCTGGGGCAGTGAATGGCTCTGCCCTTTTTGCAGCCCAGATGAGAACAGTCAACCATATTCAGCTTCTGTGGGGAGAGGGCACTATCTTATTTTCTGACTTGGGCACCAAAATGTCCTGCATTGGCTCTCTCCCATTGGGTATGAGGGGGACCCTTGAGACGTTGGACTACAAGTCCTATCATCCCTCACCATTGGTCAAGCTAGCTGGACCTCATGGGAGTTGTGGCTGGCACCCGTCTGCCTCGAGAGACAATGGAGTGCGCCTCTGGGGGTGAAGACAAACTGCTGCATTTGCAACACCAAAGTGACCTCGCTGGGTTACCTGCCCCAGCCTAGAGGCCCTGTGTGTCATTGGGCAGGCAAGTGGGTTTACTCCTGTGGCGAATTAGTGCTTGCTGAGAACTCGGTGCATTGGGACCATCCCTCCAATGATAGGCAGTTCTCCAGGAGGTGGAACTAGGCTGTGTTTAAAAACAAAAGAGGGATAACCGTTAGGGGAGTGTGGGGAGTGAGGAGGTTAGGTTTGGAGGGATGAAATGCTATATTAAGTCTGTGTCCTATAATGAGAGGAATGCGCTATAAGTTACCAGTGAAATCCATGTTCTCAAGTTAATAAATAAAGTTTTAAAATGTGCCAAAACGCTAATTGACTCCAGCAGTGTGTCAGTTCCTCCAGTTGTGTGGCTAAGAAGGGAACCAAGCTTCCCTGGGGTCAGGAAAGGAAGCTAGTTCAAAGTACTTCTGACATACTAAGGGCTGGTCGGTGAAGCCAAGAAAGCCACGAAATTGCCTGAGGGAAAGGCTAACCAGAGCAGAAGGGATCCATGAGAGGGAAACACCACTGGTGGTAAGGTGGTGAGGGGCTTTAGATAAAGTGCCCTGAGGTAGCCTAAAGCCAAGCCCTATCTTTTGTGAAACTGGAGGTTTTCATCCCGCTTTTTCTGAAAGAACAGTGGGAACTACAGTTAGAGTGTGGGTGTTAGAGACCCGTTGTCCCTTCACAACTCCAGTCTCTGTTCAAACTCTCCCCTCATGGGTTTGCCTTTTGTAGGCCCAAGGAGCTGTGAACCAGGTGTGGCAGGTGGCTTTCCACTATCAGAATGGCTCCCTGCAGAACATGATGGCCACCGAGGCACATGCCTTGGGCTACGGCGTCAACACCACGGCTACCCGCGTCCTTTTCCGCACTCCCTACGGCACCCAGCAGACCGAAGTCTCCCTGGTAAGGAGAAAGAGAGAGAGAACGTCTGTGTCTGTGTTGGGAAGGATTAATGGCTACCAACCATACGGCCTAACTATGGTGTGGTGCTCAGTGTTTGGTGCCAGGAGGGGGATGGCTTTCCTTAGTGAAAAGAACCAGACTAGCTCGGATACCATTGCCCTCTGGGGCACTGCAATGCACGTTCCTAGTTAAATAATTTCCCACTTAACTTGCATCAGCGGTGCACTCGCAAAAGAGTGCAGAAAGTACTCAAAAGCACTTTGTCCCGTCCCCCCAACAAAACGAAACAAGAACATCCGTTTAAAGAAGATTGGAAAGTGTTTATTGAATATATAGGAAATAACTGTATACAGCTGAAAACGCTGGCAGCATTAAGATAAATTCAACAGTTTTTGATGGGTGCAATAATGGAATAGTGAATGAATGAACAAATACTGAATCGTTTTTGTAAAATATGGCGGGACTTGCATGTAAAATGAAATATGGAAAGAGAAGGGAAGTCATTGATATCTTAAGGATGTAAAATGAGTATTTTAAATTCTAAAACAAAATTATATATATATATATATATATATATATATATATATATATATATATATCATTTTGGGTTTTTTAAGTGAGTCCATACAATTATCAGATCTGGGCTGTAGAGCCTGTGGCCATCCAAAAGTTGCTGGACTACAACTCCCCTCATCCCTGGCTATTGGCTGTGCTTGCTGGGGCTGATGGGAGTTGCGGTTCAGCTGTGTCCATAGGGCTGCAGGTTCCCCAGCTGTGTTGCCAATTAAGAACTTGGCATCTGGAGGGCCAAGGGTTGTTTTAAACCATTTTGAATGTTGGGTTTTAATGCTGTAACCCACCCTGGGACTGGGGAATGAGGAAGATAATAATGACAAATGAAAAAGGTAAAGGGACCTCTGACCGTTAGGTCCAGTCACGGATGACTCTGGGGTTGCAGTGCTCATCTCGCTTTACTGGCCGAGGGAGCCGGTGTACAGCTTCCAGGTCATGTGGCCAGCATGACAAAGCCGCTTCTGGCGAACCAGAGCAGCACACGGAAACGCTGTTTACCTTCCCGCTGTAGTGGTACCTATTTATCTACTTGCACTTTGATGTGCTTTCGAACTGCTAGGTTGGCAGAAGCTGGGACCGTACAACAGGAGCCCACCCTGTTGCGGGGATTTGAACCACCGACCTTCTGATCGGCAAGCCCTAGGCTCTGTGGTTTAACCCACAGTGCCACCTGCGTCCCTTCAATGACAAATGAAGTCCTTCCCTAATGGTGTCGCTGCCTGCCTGGCCTGCTAGGTTTCAATGCTGGAGCTTTAACGTTACAGCCTTACTGTCAATTCCTTCTGCAGGTAGAGGGCCTGGAAGTGGAGGTGGCACGGGCCACAGTCTTTTACAAGCAGGCCTGGATGATCCTCATGGTAGACACTGCTCTTGCCTGTCCCATCAGTGAGTCTCTCTGCTTTTGCATTGCCTATGGCATTTAATGCTGGGGCTTAGTCAGGGGCTGGATCTGGCCTGCCAGGCCTTCCTACCTGGCTTTTGGGGGACTCTTTGCAGGTCATGCCCCTCTCACTAGCTGCCTCGTGTTTTTTTCCAGGATGGGAAGTATCCTTGAGCAGTGATGCCTCTTGTTTGCCTGCTACTATGAAAATAGATATGTGCCTGTAAACCTCTTTGTGTGTGTGTGTCTCAAAAAACACAGTTATACCTGTTGCTCCTCCTGAGTCCTGTCTCTGGCTCCCCCCCCCATGTGGCCCCCATAAGGCTATCCATGAGGGAATGCGACCCTTGGGCTGAAAGAAATTAACCAGCTCTGATTTAACGGATTAAAAATGACGGCACTCTTTTTCAATAGACTTGTCCCTGTTCTTAACGTCTGGCATCGATTCTGGAGAATTTACCTCTCCTTTACATCAAAAGATGGGTGCAATGGATACGGGGACAGTGAAATCCATTTGGATAGTAGAGCTGAAGGCTGTTGGGTGAGCTGTGTGAGCAAATTCCCCACAAGATCACACAGCCTGGAGGACTGACTATGCTAGCGATTTCCTCCAAGGCAAACTGATCTGAAGAAAGCAGGCTCAGACAGTGTTTCCTAAACTCAGGTCTCCAGCTGTTTTTGGACTACAACTCCCTAGCTAGCAGGACCAGTGGTCAGGGATGATGGGAATTGTAGTCCAAAAGCAACCGGAGATCTGAGTTTGGGAAACCCTGCTTTAAAGCATCATGCAGGGCTCTTTGGAAGCCCTATGGGGTGCTTTGAAGTCCCAGTTTTGGGGGACTTCTAAGCGTCCAATCACCTGACCTCACTGTGACACCAGGTGATTGAGAGGTCCCTCCCATCTGTCAAATTTGGCTCATGTCTTTGTCGAACCCTTCATGATGTGATGCAGTGCCAATAACAAGGGGAATCTTTGTCTCTTGCAGATCTCCCCGTTTTCACCACCACCACCTTAAGGTGGGGAACCCCCCGGATCTTGCCGTCCCTGGTGAGATTCCCACATCTCTATAGGGATGAAGCTGTTGAGATGGGCTTGGATGGGCGTGTGATTGACGCAGCCACCATCCTGACAAATGGATACAGCTTCCTGGCAGACACCAAATTCGTCAGCATCACAGTGCCCATTGGGGCCCCAGGAGGTCTCATGGAGGTCAGTATCTGCTGTGTTTTGCAAAGGGCTATAGCTCAGTGGCAGAGCGTCTGAAGGTCACAGGTTCAATCCCTGGCATCTCCCCTTTTGCAGAAGAAATAAACTTTTGAGAAATGGGAGAATTTATTATTATTATTGGCGCAGCCCTAGCTAATATTCTTCTAACGAAGGGAATCTGGCTGCTCTCCAAGGAAGACTTCTTTTTGCTCTTGCGCCGTTTCTTATACTTTCTGTCGCCAATAGAAAGTTTATCCTAATGTCTGGCAGAAATCTGTCCCTGCAGCTTTTTGCAAGACTATCTGCAGATGGTGAGGGGGGAGGTTAATAGACTCAAGGGTGGGTGGGTGGGATTAATGCCAGGGTTGCTTCTAAAGAAGCTTGGGGCAGTGAAGGAAGATAGGAAGTTAGGAAAGCAGGCTTATACAGAGCTGGTACGAGGTTCCATCTAGCTTAATACTGCTCCCACTGACTGGCAGCATCTTCTCTAGCGTTTCAAACAGGAGACATTTCCAGTCCTACCTGCCATTGGGGATTGAATCTGTGGCCTTTTACACAAAGAGCAGATCCTCTACCACTGACCTACCAAAGAAGATGGGGGCGGGGATCTTTATTCCCAAGCCACTCAAGTTCTGAGAGACCTGGCTGCAAGGCTTTTAGCATTCCTCCTCCCACTTTTTGCTTCCAGAGCGACGTGATTGACAACCACTATGGCACTACCTACAGCATAAAGCTGCTGTTGGACCGCAGGTGGCAGGGAGACGAGAGTGACCGGACACGCCACCGCAGCCTCAAGGCCATCCACACACCATTTGCTCCTCTTGTACCTGTGCTGGTTGACAGTAAGCTCAGGCCTTGTTCTTCCTTCCTCTCAGGGCTTGAAATATACCCCTGTCTAGGCAAGAGAAATCACATTTGCATCTGAAATCCTATTTGCGTCCTAGCAAGCTGAACATTGGCTTAGTCCTTCTTTGCTTCCTGATCCTTTGCTTGTCCACTTTTTAGTGTGTCTTTTAAAAAAGCAGCACATAAAACGAATGCACCCATCCGTACTTAATGCAGTTTTAGAGGTCCCCTCCAGATGTCCTTTTTATTGTGCATTCGTGATGATCCGCACTCATGACAGCGCCGGGGCGGTTATACTCGAGCCCATGTTGTTCGCACCTGCAAAAGCCTGAGGGCAGACATGATGTTTGTAAGCCCTGCTCTGAAGCCCTGTGGGGTTGTAGTCAATGTTAGCCCTACTCGGGGTAAACCCATTGAAATGAATGGCTGTGGCTCAAATAGGTCCGTTAATTCCAGTGGGGCAACAAACACTACAACCCTATTGGTGTGGTAGGAGAGCTGAAAACAATGCCAGTATATTTCACAACGTGGATGCGGATGGCGCTGTGGGTTAAACCACAGAGCCTAGGGCTTGCCGATCAGAAGGTTGGCGGTTCAAATCCCCGCAACGGGGTGAGCTCCCATTGCTCAGTCCCTGCTCCTGCCAGCCTAGCAGTTCGAAAGCATGTCAAAGTGCAAGTAGATAAATAGGTACCACTCTTGCGGGAAGGTGCTTAGTTTGGTCAGAATCGAGTGTACAGTTCTAGAGTTAACACTAAATACTTCTGGTAATTGAGCCACCATAGCTGCTGTGAAAATTTGTGTACCAGGGTTTATAGACTCATCTATCCCTGTACTATCTGAAACCCAAGGGGCACATTGGTTGTCAGATGTGATTTTTTTTTTACAGCTCTCCTACCCTACAATATGTAGAATATTCAGGGAGGAAACCCCAATACTGAACATTGTGGTACAAAGAATGGGCCTTGGCAAGGTTTCTAGAATATTCCCAGCCAACATGGCGCCCATCCTGACTTCAACTCCTATTGGCTCTGAGGACTAGCCATGCTGATGGGAGTAAAACACATCTGAAGGAGCCATGTTAGCTACCATTGGTCATAGGCCCTTGCGAACTTCCATTCTCTTGAGGGAAGTGGAGCCATGGGGGACAATTTTGACCAGTGTTAGAAACCGAGATATGAAATCTAGGAGGTAAATGACACCTTAAACCTAGGTTATATGGGCACAACAATGGAATGTCTAGGTGCCCCTTTTTTTAAATAACAAGAATACAAAGCTGAAAATGAATGAACTGCAGCTAAAATACTGTGTTCATTTTTCACATGGTCTAGTCCAGGGGTCAGCAAACTTTTTCAGCAGGGGGCCGGTCGACTGTCCCTCAGACCTTGTGGGTGGCCAGACTATTTTTTTTGGGGGGGGGGGGAATGAACGAATTCCTATGCCCCACAAATAACCCAGACATGCATTTTAAATAAAAGGACACATTCTACTCATTTAAAAACACCAGGCAGGCCCCACAAATAACCCAGAGATGCATTTTAAATAGAAGGACCTTCTACTCATGTAAAAACATGCTGATTCCTGGACCGTCCACGGGCCGGATTTAGAAGGCGATTGGGCCGCATCCGGCCCCCAGGCCTTAGTTTGGGGATCCCTGGTCTAGTCCGTCCCCTGACCACCCCTCCTGATACTATTAAGAGGGTCTCTTCTCCAGTCTTCAGAAAGTAGCTGGAAGTGGGGAGGCAAAAAAGGGTCCTCCTTTCCTTCCCCTCTGCAGTTTTAATCTGAAATCTCAGGCACAACACTGCGCCCAGAGCCCAGAAACTGCTCTTGCGAATGAGATTCCCTGTCGCAAAATGCGCCTAGGAGAATGGGAGTTTTGAAGGCTGCTTTTGTCTCTGCCTTAGCTGACGCCATCTACTATCCAATGCACCATCTCTCTTCCAGACACAGTCGCTGAGAGAGGTTACTTTGACATCAGCCTAGGCAACTTCCTCCCAGACTTGGCGCTGGTCACCATCGCGGTTGGCGGCAAGCCCTTAACGCCCGCGGAGCTCAAAGGGCGTGGTTTCGGCCTGGGTGAAGCCCCCAACCCCAACAACACGAGGGTCTTCATCCTGCAGGTCCCTTTCACTGACTCTCTGGTGGAGCAGGAGGTAGGGGCCTAACTTGCGGTCAGCTTTGAAGGACTGTTTCTGTTGCACAGGCACCTGGGGTGGGGGTGGAGTGTAGTTCTCAGAGGCCGTGATAAGAGACTAGTCCTCCTTGCTGCATAGTAGAGCTTGAGCAGGGAAATTATGGTCTTGTGAAACAGAAAGACTAGAATGTGTCTGCTTGCTGGGCTTTCGAGGCAAGGCGTAGAAGTTCTTCCATTCAGGGAGGGTAGTCAAGGACCTGTTTACATTTACTCTGGGTTCTTGTCCTTTAGCATTTCCCTTCTGAGCAATCTTGATGAAGGTAAACTTTGCCTTGGCATAGCTGCTTATTTTCTAATACCCCCACCTGTCCTCTATCCAGGAAAGCAGAATTTTAAGTACGGGATATTCCAGCCAGACAAAAGCCCTTGGTGTGTAAGACCTGTGAAGGATGTGGCATGGGGATTGCTGAGGGCCACTTTTGGCCCCTGAGGACCCTTTTTCTAGAATATCTTATATTTCTTACTTCTCCATCACACAAGCAAACAAGAGACCTTGCCAATTGTAATTTGGCTATCCGTAACCATAGCAGGTAAAACACTATTTTTAAAAAGAAGTTAAACCAACTATATTATATTTACAAGTTGGCTTATGGGCCAAAGACCGGTTTAAACAAACATGTATTTGCCTGGTAGCAGAAGACATGGGGAAAGGCTGAAGTCAGTGGCAGAGTAACTGTTTTTCATGTAGAAGGTCCCTGGTTCGAATTCTGACATCTCCAGGTAGGGCCCTCCCTGAAACCCTTGAGCGCTACTGCCAGTCAGTGTAGACAGTATTGAGCTGGATGGAACCATGGTGTGACTCAGTATAAGGCGACTTCCTATGACTGAGCTGGCAAAGCCTCTCATGGCAAGGAGTTTCAGACCCTCAGAATAGCCACTGAGAGGGTCCTCTCTTGAGTTCAAAGCCTGCCAAATGAGCCTCAGATGTTGGTGGGAGAGGCAATATTGTTATTTATTAAAAAGAGGGCCTTCTCCCAAACAGCTTAAACCCAGGGCTTAAACCTATGGGAGAACATGGTCTTTCGAATAACCTGTTCTCAAATTGTGTTTGTAGAGCTCACAACCCACACTCTGAATCGTGTGTGGGAACTGGCCAGTAGTTGTTGAGGCTACTGTAGCAAGCAAGTCACATACAGTTGTACCTCGGCTCCCAAACGCCCTGGGAGTTGAATGTTCTGGCTCCCAAACGATCGGAAACCGGAAGTGATTGTTCTGGTTTTCAAATGTTCTTTCGGAAGCCGAACGTCCGACAGGGCGTTCTGTGCATGCGCAAAGTGCGATTTAGCAGTTCTGCAGCCAATCGGAAGCCGTGCTTTGGAAATCAAACGGACTTCTGGAATGGATTCTGTTTGACTTCCGAGGTACGACCAAAGTGGAATTTGCTACCAAGGAGTGTGGTGGAGTCTTCTTCTTTGGAGGTTTTAAGCAGAGGCTTGACAGGCATATGTCAAGAATGCTTTGATGGTGTTTCCTGCTTGGCAGGGGGTTGGACTGGATGGCCCTAGTGGTCTCTTCCAACTCTACGATTCTACGATTCTATGATTCTATCCCTATAAAACTAGTCCCGGTCAATATTTTGGCTGCATTGTTCTGCACCACCTGAAGTTTCAGAACGCCCTTCGAAGGTGGCCCCATGTAGAGTGCATCACAGTTAAAAAAAATAGTGTCATGCTGATAACAAGCTGGATGGAGAGAATGATGGGAGATTCAAACTCGTAACCTTTGGGGTGGAGGGGCTTCCAGCTTTCATTGTGCCATGAACGGGCCCTTCTCTTCTCCAGTACCTGTATGACAACATCAGAAGATACACCCTGCGGTTAGAGTACACATTCAACCTGGTCCCAAAGGGCAAGCCGTTCACCTACCCTGGGGTAATTGAATGTGACGTCCCTGATGTTGGTGAGTCTACTTGAGTAGGGTGGGATTGGGATATGAAGTGTCTGTCTTTCAAAGCATTTTAAAATATATATATGTGGGAAGAAATGCAGTGTTGCTCAGTCAATCCAGTATGATTGCCTATCAAGTGTAAATTACATCTGTAGAGATATTCTTAGAAATAAGCAATAGTTCGGAAAGATTTGGGCTGCGTACACACCATATGTCTGAAGCACATTTCAAGCATGTGGTTTCCTCCCAAAAAGTCTTTGGAACTGTAGCTCACCCTCTCCCAGAACTACATTTCCCAGCACCCTTAAGGAACTACAGTTCCCAGGATTTTATGAGGGAGCCTTTAAATGTATAGTGACAGCCTTGTTCCCTCCTAGGAAACCTTTTTGTTTTTAAGTTTGTGTTTATCATCTGTATGTTTTAAGTCCTTGAATTAAGAATAGGGGCCTCTGGCCTCCTCACCTTGCAGAACTGCTCTTAAGTTATTTCATGCAGATGTGCCCAAAAAATTCACAACATAATTGCAAGCATTATACAGTGGACGCTTGGGTTGCGAACGTGATCCATGCGGGAGGCACGTTCGCAACCCGCAGTGCCGCATCTGCGCACGCGCAGGTCATGCTTCTGCGCATGCGCAAAGTGCGATTTAGCGGTTCTGCGCATGCACGAGCGCTGAAACCCGGAAGTACCATAACCTGTTCTGGTACTTCTGGGTTCAGCACGGTGCGCAACCCGAAAATGCGCAACCTAAAGCGTCTGTAACCCGAGATATGACTGTAATAGATTAGGGATACCCAACATGGTGTTCTCTAGATTTTCGACACTCCTCAGCCAACATGAACGATGGTCAGGAACCACGGGAGCTGGCGTTGACAGCGTGTTGAGGGTGTCCATGTTGCATATCGCTGAAAGAGACCACAAAGATTCCTAATGAAATGTATTAAAATTAAGTCTGGAATCTCTGTGGAGAAGATGCCCTCTCTTGCAAGTAAATCTCAGTTGTTGCAAAACTGCGTGTTTTGAGAGAGGATGTGCCTTGTTAATGTCTTCTGTATATGTAGCAAGATATATTTGGTGATGGTCTCTTCCTCACCCACCATTCTTCAGTTCTTCCGACCTTCGAGGGCTTCTGTGAGACGGGGAGGATTGGACTGGTAATGACCCGCGGAAACTTGGATCACTACTGGGTCCCGTACGTGGGGAATTTGCAGCTGACAAACGAATTGGCCGCATCGCAGAACTACACTGTGCAGGATGACGGCAGCTCCTACTACCTCTCTGTGCCCTTTTTGGCATCTGGCTTGGTGTACGAGGTAGGCCTGAGTTGGGGAAGGCTCCTGCCACCACTTTTGGCCTTGAGTTGACGCAGGAGCCGACCCGATCGGGTATGTGTGACGTGAGTTTGTGTGTGTGTTGCCACAGGATATTTCCCTCCAAGGACTAACTGCCCGACTCGACTTCACCCTGAGGGATAACAAGACGTCGGCGACACTGATAGCATTCCCCGTTGGCTGTATTTTCCCCACCGGAAAACTGCTTGGTAAGGAATTTGGCATGACGGTTCCGTTTTGTGTGGAGTAAGACTTGTTTGGCAACCTATTTCAACTCAAGGCGCACATTCCCTGATGGAAGGGGGGGTGGGCTTGTAGCAGGCAGGGCCAGGGGCAAAAGTAGAGAGATTTCTTGTAGAATGTGATGAACGATAATTTTGGAGACGGATCTTAGCTTGGTAGAGTATCTGCTCTCTATGCAGCTGGGGCAGGAAGCGGGGTTCTGCCCCTCAGAATGTTCCCCAGAAAGCTCAACAACTTTGGCTGACCTCTCTCTAACCCATGCTTGGTAAAATGGTGCCCTGTGTGAGGCCGGTCCTCATGCCACCTTCTCAAAGCCAGGTAAAGGAAGTGTTGGGCTTTGAGAAGGAGGCACCAGGCTCTGGCAGGGTCCTAGAGCCCTTCTTCCTCCATCCCAAAGCTGGGCAAGTGCTAACTAGGCTTTGAGAAGGAGACAGGAGGACTCTAGGACCCTGTTTGAGCCCTCACGCCTCCTCGCCAAAGCCCAACACATACTAGGCTTTGGGAAGCATGTGGGAAGGCACCTGCTTGTCCGTTGTGCAGGGGAACCGGCCATGCTACCCAAAATCTGCCTCTGTGTGCAGAAGGCACCAAGGTTCAAGCCCCGACGTCTCCAGGCAGGCCCAGGAGAGCCTCCTGCCTGAAACTCTGGGGAGCTGCTGCTAGTCAGTGTTGACAATGCTAAGTCAGATGGACCCAATGGTCTGATTCAGTCAAAGGCAGCCTGCTGTGTTTTCTCTTTCTTCCTGCAGTGTGCCTCCCCAATGGAACCATAATGGCCACGGTCCTCGGCCTGGACACAAAGCCAGCTTTGGACCCCAGGAAAACCCACCTACGGGACAAGAATTGTGGGCCAGTGGCTGCTGATGAGTCCAAGGCCCTCTTCTCTTTCCCAGTGGCTTCTTGCGGCACCACAAGGAGGGTAGGTAGCTCTCAGGACAGGGAGCACCCGTGCTACCAGCTCCTGACAGAACTGTACAGCTTTGGGCAAATGCTGAAGACACACTTCTTTACCTGGGCTGGGGACACTTGAGATGTGTGTTTTCAAGACCCACCCTATTCTTGTCACTGTAATCTGTGTAAACTGCTTTCAATTCTGAATTTTAAATTTGTAACCTGCCCTGGGACCCACTGGTGGAGGGCGAGTAATAAATTAAGTAGCAAAATAGTATTTAGTAATAATTTAGCAGTAAAAGTATTAGCAGTATTATTAATAACTGTTGGGGCAGCTTCTCTAGCCCCTTCTTTGGGGCTGCTAAAGGCCTGCATTCCCCTGAGGGGTAGCAGAAGCAAAGGAGCCACAGGCCAAGGAAAGCACATTGGCTCCCATTTGGCCTGCGAGGACTCTCGTCATTCTTCGTTTTGTCGAGTGGTTTTAGTGTAAACCACCTTGGTTGGCGGAAAGGTGGCATAAGAGTTCAATAAATAAATGGAAGTATTTATCTACAGTCAGGCGTGAAGAGGCCAGGGTGTAAAGAGGTGTGTCTTCAGATGGAAGCAACATAATGAAGGGGCCACACACACCTCTGTAAGAGAGACAATTCTGCAACTGGGGGGCTGCCCCATCACAATGCCCCCTCCCCCAATTACGGAGCCTCCCCACCCCCTTGCACTGAATTTCTTCTCCACCCTTCAGTTTGACGGTAGCTACTTGGTGTACGAGAACGAAGTGACCTTCAGGAGAGAGTTGATTCCGGAAGCAAGTCCAGTTATAACAAGGGACTCCCAGTACAGGTGAGGCGGCTCTGTAGTTAAAATGTTCCAGGAGAGATGCTGTCCTTTTCTTCGTCTTCTGGTGGTGCTGGAATGGACCACATGGCTTGTGTAAGACTACAGGTCTGGCTTTTCTCTCCAGGCTGACCCTGCGCTGCCGTTACCCCCTCAATGAGGTGCTCCGGGTGTGGGCCCGCCAACTGCAGGGAGGGCAGGCGACACCTCGACCCTACGCTCTTGAAGCCAAAGGTAAGCCGGTCACTCACACTGCTGGCATGTCCTTCCCAGATCAGGCATGCATACTGCCTATCCAGGAGAAGTTTTTCTCCCTTGTAATGCAAGAACCTCGGTGGCATCCCAGCGAATGCTATTTGCTACTCGCTACAAAGGCTGTGTTCGGCCTCCACTGTCAGAGTGACTCAGAAGCTCTGAAAACCCGTTGCTGGGAATTGCAGTTGGGGAGAATGTTGCTGTGCTCACATCCTGCTTTTGGGGCTTCCTGTGGGCATCTGGGTGGCCTCTGTGAGAACAGGATGCTTGGTATATAGTATGATGAACTCACGAGCAGGATTTCAGCAATGAGCCAAGGAAGTAACTGGATTATAATACTGCGGTTATGATTTAATAGACAGAAAGGTGCGGCACAAGAAGAGAAGCAACAACGCCATGGAAAACAGGGTGGGAAGTCGACAAAAATGAAAGTTGAAATTGCTTTGATTGTACATGTTGAAAATGTTGAAACTTAATAAAATGTAATTGGAAAAGAGAACAAGATGCTTGACTAGATGATGCCTTTGGCCAACTCCTAAGGGTTGAGGTACCTTCGCGCCCCCCAAAATATTTGAGAGGGCTGGGCCTCCCCAAAACTGATGGACATTGCCATTCAAATGGTGAGTGTGTGCTGTATCTTGTGATTATGTGGGAGGGTGGGGCTTACCCGCCCAGGCTGTCTTAACCATATCTGGCGCCCTGGTGCCAAGATCCCTCTGGCGCCCCCTGTGAGTGAGGCGGGCAGGAGGGGAGCGCAGGGAGCTGAGAGGCGTGGAGGAGGCAGCCTCAGGCTCGTGCTCCCTGCGCGCCTCCGGAGAGCGGCCTGAAGCCACTCAAAAACTGAGAGGCGCGGAGGAGGCGGTCCCAGGCTCCTGCTCCCTGCACGAAGCTCTGGAGGCATGCGGGGAGCGCGAGCCTGGGGCCACCGTGCTGCACCTCTCAGCTGTTCAGCCAGCCCCAGGCCAGCGCTCCCCGTGCGCCTCCGGAGAGCTGCCTGAAGCCGCTCAACAGCAGAGGCGCACGGAGGCAGACACTAGCGTTCGGCGCCCCTTCCGCCCCCCTTCCTCGCCCCTGATGGCCAGGCGCCCTGGCGCCTTGCTCCACCCAGCCCGGGCCTAGGGACAGCCCTGTACCTGCCCCCCCATATTTTATTCAACTTGGCACCCCTGGACTTGAAAAGGGCCGTTTTCAGTTCCCAGAAATCTCCTCTGGAACAAAGATATAGGAAAACTTTTCTGCCTCCCCACTTCTTGAAAGCATGGCTTTTGCTCAAATATTGGTCCCATTTCTAAGGACCCCAAAGTGTTATGCTAGAACGTAATGTGGACTTAACACATCACATCTGTGGTGGTGGGTGTAGGAACAACTCTATTTTGTGTTCCTTTTGTGTAATGTTTGATTGCTTCCTAACAACTGGGGTGTGCCTGTCTTTCAGCGTATCAGCGGAAGAGGTCTGCAAATCAGATACCAGGCCACTCTTCATCAGGTAAAGCCTCGACCATCATCTCAACCTGTGGAATGCCACTTTGACAGGAATAAGAATCTGGTCTTCACTGGCCCAGATATCACAGCAGTGACTGTGTTGCAGGAGAGGGAGGTTGGTAACTTTGGGTAGATACCAAGGATCCAGACTATGTGGAGAGAAGAAGGTGGGATTGGGGGGAGGGGAGGGGAGGTATATTCAGGCAGATACCAAGCTTCCCAACTGGCAGCTAGAGCTCTATGCTGCGGGTGACACTCATTTGTCCCATGGGCTGCTGAAATTTTGAACCAGCCTTGTCTGCAGCTGGTTGACTTAAAATCAGGGCATGTTGAAAATCTGCTTCTTCAAAAATAGAACAAAAACACACTCCAAAACCCCCACCACTATTGTCACCTCCAAATGTAAAGTAAATGCTAATACTACAACCTGGAATTGGTGGCGTATCAACTTTGGGGAGCTCGTGTTTCATGATAGTTCATTACGGAGGGAACAGAACTCAGTGGTGTAGTAGAGAAACACACTTTGCATGCATGATGGTCCCAAGCAGGTTCAATCGCTGGTCTCTGTCTCCATTTAAAGCTTTGAGGAGCAGGTGGTGATTGCAAAGATCTTCTGCCCTAAGATGAGCTACTGCTAGTCGGACCTTGACAACACTAGGGTAGATGAACAAATAGTCTGACTTCAAATATAACAAGACCACTTGCTATGTTGTTAGGGAAGAGCCTCTGCGGCCCTGAGTCAGTTCAATAGACACTAACTCCTTGTTCCTTTGTTGCAGGAGCAGCTGCAAAAGCCATCTCCATAGCTCTGTTTGGGGTAGCTGCTGCAATCGGCATGATCCTCCCTGTTGGATTAATTGGTTGTTAAAAACAATATTCTGAAAACAAAAAGAGAAAACAAATAAAAGGCTTCAAACGACTTATGAGTTGGAGTTTTTCAGTATAGCCTATCTTCTTTGGCAATCACTCGTAGCCGAGTAAGATTGTCTTCCATAAACATGGTTTTAACAATGAGTCCGTAGCCTATAGGTCTCAACTATGGGATGACAAACTAAATCACTGCATGTAGAAAATCAGCATGTCAGGGAAAAGGCTCCTTCCTGACCTGCTAGTAGACAGCTGCTACGTGTATGGATGTTTGTGTGTTCTAACAGACAAATTGATTTGGAAATCTGCACCACTTCCTTGGCATAATCTTTCAACATACCTCTCCAAAATCTCTCGCTTGAGGCTAAGTAGCCACAGGTGTGGTTATACTTGATCTCATCTGGGAACTGGTGGGTGGCATCAATTGCATATCCTAGAATCCTAGAATCATAAGAGTTGGAAGAGACCACAAGGGCCATCCACTCCAACCCCCTGCCAAGCAGGAAACACCATCAAAGCATTCCTGACAGATGGCTGTCAAGCCTCCGCTTAAAGACCTCCAAAGGAGACTCCACCACACTCCTTGGCAGCAGGTTCCACTGACGAACAGCTCTTACTGTCAGGAAGTTCTTCCTAATGTTTAGGTGGAATCTTCTTTCTTGTAGCTTGAATCCATTGCTCCATGTCCGCTTCTCTGGAGCAGCAGAAAACAACCTTTCACCCTCTTCATCCTTTTCTATATTTGAACATGGCTATCATATCACCCCTTAACCTTCTCTTCTCCAGGCTAAACACACCCAGCTCCCAAAGCCATTCTTCATAAGGCATTGTTTCCATGCCTTTGACCATTTTGGTTGCCCTCCTCTGGACATGTTCCAGCTTGTCAGTATCCTTGAACTGTGGTGCCCAGAACTGGACACAGTATTCCAAGTATCCTAAACAAGCCCACATGAGGAACCCACAAAATTATTTACTAGCCTGCCAGAAGGCTAGCAACATGGAAATGCAAGCCCCTAGCTTCATAGCAGGCTAGTGAAAATATATTGCCATCTACCAGACAGGGAAGGGGCAGTGTGGAACTGCCCCAGGTAGCTTGGGTGCCAGGCTACCTGCAAAATTGAAGGCAGCTGAGCAGATTCACTTGCCTGCCCTCCATATTGCCTTTGGGCAATGTTGTCGAATACAAAGCTGTTTCATGCTACTTCTGCTCTAGGGAGACTGTCACATAACCCAGTCTGGACTGATGGACCTCTGAATGTTGCTGGACTACAAATCCCATAACCTGTTTGGCCAGGTCTTTCTCCCGTCCCATCCCTGCAGGCAAGAGGACCACACACCTGTTGATGGATGATGTCAGGTGAGTGGTCCTCCTGCCCACCTGTCAAAGTTGGCCCATGAGGAAGGGCAGAGATGCTGCCCTAAGCAGGATTGAACTGACGCGTGGGATGTTTACTCCAGCTTCCTGCTGCCGTGTCGCTACCCAGCATCGCATTGGATGTGACTTCGGGAAAAGAGACCTTTGCGGGACAAATGGGGAGGCCTGCAAAGCCAGCCCAGTGGTTGGCAATGCCGGCTGGCCCTGAGGGGGAGCTGGGAGTCCAGCAACATGTGAAAGCAGCCGCAGATTCCCTCTCCCTGGCGTAGCCCCAAACTCCTGCTGGCCTGCCAATCAGGTCATCATCTGCACATGGCTGGGACACAGAGTCCTCAAACTCTCTGCAACGCACTCTCTGAACTGCCAAAAAAAAAAAAAAAAGCTTTACGCTTATGGTGACTTGATTTGGCCTGTTTGGGCTCTTAAAGGAGGCCAATGGATGGTGTGTGTGTGTGGGGGGGGGGTTATGGTGTCCCCACCCCTTCCCTCTCACACACCCATGGCCTTGGATGAGGTATTTCACTGCTGCTATGACGTCAGCAGAGCAACTAAAGGAGAGGTGGCGGCAGCTCCACATTTGCTCTGCGGAAGGCTTTTTGCTGAGCAAGCTCAGGAGCTTTCAAGTATGGAAATCCACATTAGGTTAACTACAATACCCCCCCCCCTTTTGGTAACGTACACTATCTTTTCTCTCTCTGTTTTGTTTTCTATGTTGGTACTATTTCTTCTTTCTTCTTTCTTGTGTCTTACTCTGCGTCCTTGTAATTTTTCAATAAAGAATAATGACGATAACGAAAAGTACAGGAAACGACCATTCTCCACCATTAGGTTTCCCTACATCCAATCTGATCTGTTGGCTCCCACCCCAGCAGCGCTTATAAACCCCACCTGCTGAAGTTTGCACTGTTAGAATCTCTTCCTTTTGCTTGTCCTGAATGAAAAGAAGCCGCCTGTTTCAGGCCAGTGCCCCAATCTGGCCCAGCGTCCCATTTGCATAGCGGCCAACCGGGTGCCTCCAGAAGAAGCCAGCAAGCAGGACCTGAATGCAAATCCACTTCTCCAGATCCAGTGACCCATCTAGTCCAGCATCCTATTCTCACAGTGCCTTCCTGCTGGAAGCAGACAAGCAAAAGTATTCAGAAGCAGTAGAGGTAAAACCTAGCCACCAAGCTTAGTAGCCACTGACAGCTTTATGCTGCATGAATTTGTCTAATGTAGTAATTTTCCCATCAGTACCTTATTTATTTGTCTGTCTGTCTGTCAGGAAGGAAGGAAGGAAGATGACCTTCAGTTGGTAAAAGAAACAAGCAATTCTGGCAGGCGGCCTTGGGATAGAGAGAATTGGACCCTAACTGTCGAAGGCTGGTTTTATAGTTAGTTGCAGAAACTCAGGCCTAGGGCCCAAATAATAGAATTGTAGAGTTGGAAGGGACCCCGGGGGTCATCTAGCCCAACCCCCGGCAATGCAGGAATCCTGCCCACAGCTGTCCCTGGATGGGCTCGAACAACCAAACTTCTAGTTAACAGCATGGCCCATTGTGCCCCGCCGTCTCTAGCTGGCTCTTGGGACTCTGCCCAAGTCATACCTATCCATAGCTATCAGCCATTATGGATAAAGGGAACTGCCATGTTCAGAGGCAGTGTACCTGTAACTATTTATTTATTTATTTGGTGTGGCTAACGAACAGTGTTTTCAGAGCTGCTGCCTCCAGACTCTGCTGCCTGCTGAACCAGACTGGTGGTCTGATCCCATATGGCTTTTTCCTGTATTCACCAGGAGCTGGTTAATAATAGATTTGGGAACTGTTAATCACTGACACATCAAAGGTTCAATGACAGGAGGGCATCTGCTTATCCACCCTGGGGAGGGAGGGTCACTGAACCCCACAAAGGTAAAAGTGATCAATTATCTCCCCCCCCCCAACCCCAATTAATTTTGGGAGACTTGGGTCTTGTCTTGGCTAGTTTTAACCTGATCATGATGTGGCAGGGAACAATATTTCTAAAGAATTTTAAAAGTGCCTCTGTGGTTGGATGTCGAAATGCACACTCTGGCTCAAATCTGAACTTTGATCACAAATCTGCACATATAAATTTAGAATGGGCTGAGAAGGGAAGGCGCTCCACAAGCTACAGGAAGCCGCAGGTGGCAAAGCCTAAACTTGGGCAATTTAAGTAGCGGAGCAGAGGGGTAAGTAAAACACCCATTTATGTTATTTATTAAAGCAACAGCTCAGGCTAATAAGAGCACAGTAAAGGCACTGTGTGTAGCAGAAGCCAAATCCTGCAATAACTTAGAATCAGAATTGTAGAGTTGGGAGGGGCCCGAGGGTATGGTAATCTAGTCCAACCCCCTGTAAAGTATGAATCTCAGCTGAAGCATCCATGACAGATGGCTACCCAAACTCTGCTTAAAAACATCAAAGGAAAGAGAGTCAATTTCCTTCTGTGTTTCCTGGTTCATACTAACCATTGTTTGCTGTGAAATTGGAAGGGGGGGATGGACGACAACAACATATCACTGTAGTTCGTTGTGCAAATCACCCAGCACACCTGATCGACTTTAACTGCAATACCTTAATTTGTTGGTATGTGGCTGAATCCCACCAGAAAATAGCAATACAGTATTCTGGATGTGCCCTGGGCAGGTTTTCGCGGGAACCGACCTATGATTTTGGTTGCTCTAACGAAACTGTCACCCTAATAAGGATTTTGGAATTTTCCTTTCTTTTTGTGCTTGCCCCTCCTGGCATTAGACTTAGCTACTTGTGTATATCCCTAGTTATAGGCTGAATCTAGACACACACACAAAAGCGAATCGGTTAAACGCATTGTAAACTTCATACAGGGAAATCCCATTGGCGAAAGACAACCATTTGGTGTTACAGTGTTATAACGCATTATAAAGCGCTTTATCTTTACGAATGTAGCTTAGTCTGTTATATAGTTACTCTGGGCATACTGCTAGTCTGTATCTAAAGAAACAGAAATAAATTGCCATCAGAATATTTGTCCATCTAAGCCAGGACTGCTTACACTGGCTGGCAGCAGCAGCCTTCTGTAGTCTCTTGCCATTGCTGTTGGACCTCAATGAAGCTATCCATACCGTAATAAATCTCGGACAACCAGTGATGGATTGTGAACCCGTTCTGCCTGCAAGCGTGGGTTCTGCCCACAAGGGATCTTGCAAAGCTTCTTTGTCTTCACAAAAAAAATCCAAGGAGTAGGTTCCACCGAGATTTGAACTCGGATCGCTGGATTCAGAGTCCAAAGTGCTAACCATTACACCATGGAACCTTACACAAGAACTTTCCCTGGTTACAAGTGAATTAGGTACCTGGCTCTGGTACCTCGTAACCCCCAGAAAGTTAAGTGGTTTGGAGAAAGAAAAGGATAAAAAAAGTTTCTGAACGACGCTCAACAAGGGGCACGAGAAGAGCGCATTCTCAGCGCAGGAGGGGAGGAGAATGAGCTAGGACTCCTGGGTTCTCTTCCTGACTCCGATCTCAAGAATAGGTGATTTGGGGATAAGGACTGCATTTGGGAGGCAAAATGTCGAGGTGAGGGGTGGAGCTAGTGACTCTCTATGGGGAAATCGTACGGAGGAAGGGGGTCAAAATTCCTGGGTTTACCTCCTTACCCCTACCCCCCCCCCCCGCGGCAACAAAGTTTGTCCATTGCCCCCACGTGCCTCCATTCAAGGCCGGAAGGGAGGGAGGCAGAAGGGAGGCAGGGGGATCGGCCAATGGGGAGGGCGCTGCCTCGAGTCGCCGCCTCCCCCGCGGAACGTCCCCCTTTTCTCCTCCCATCAAAGGGGCAGCGCGCAAGAAACTCCCCCCCCCCCCAGCGCAGGGGAGGCAGGCGCCCCTCATTCCCCCCCGTGATCAAGGGCCCGCCGGGGTAGAAGATCGCGTTGTTGTGGGGCTCAGAGAGCGTGTGAGAGAGGAGGCTCTCCGCGGGACCCACAGGTAATCGTTATCTCGATGGCACGCGGGGAATCCGGGGGGAAGGCTGGCTGGCCCCTTGCGAGATCCAGGGGCGCGTGGATATCAATCATTTGCTCCGCGGCCGCGCGCTACGATCTGGTGGGGTAGGAAGTGCTTCTGCGCGGGATTCGAACTCTAGACCGCTGCGGACATGTTGGGTATAACTAGCAGAAGCTATGTGTGGCGTGCGGAAGTTGGTGAGTTTCCACTTCGCAGGGCTGAATCCAATCCTTCCCGGGATAGCTTCCAAGCTTCTGCTGCGGTTCATCTTCAAGGTGCTACAGATTTATTAATTTTTGTTCCTGCTTTTGTTAATTTTCACATCCATGTCAGAAATAATATCGAACCCGCGTGTGGGTTGTCCACACGTGATGATTCCTCGGTTGGAGAAAGGGCTGGTGAACAGAGGCATGCAAACGCAGCCCCGTGCGTAGAGAGCAACATGTGATCCAAACACGACTTTAAAAAGGGGGGGGGGGGTAGCACACGATCTTTTTACAAATCGGCCCATGTGCCCCCTTTCACACAAATGCTTGTGCACGTGGAGAGACAGTGTCTACCTGCAGGTTGTGGCTGTAGTCAGAACATGTGAGCAAGACAATTTCTTGCTGAAATCGTATACAAGTTTTTTTTTCCAGTTAAAGGATTTCAGCAGGGAGTTGCAGGGCATGTGCAGGTTGGGAAACTGCATAATATCTGTGCTGAAACTTTTGCAGCCACAAACAGTATTGAAAGTGGGAGTGCATAATGTTACCATAATGAGCACAAATAATTGTGAATGCACAATAAAGAGGGTGTCTGCAGGGGCCCTTAGGCACCAACCCCCTGTTTCTCTTTACAGTAGATCGCTTTATGCTTTATGCTTGAAATTAGCCAAGATTAACCAACCCTTAATCTATGTCCCTGAATTAAATGCATCCTCCTCCCTTGATTATCCTTGCCTCCATTTCCCTACCTGTAGTGGCTCCTTTGAGTTGAATTTTAGACTGTAGAGTCTTTGGGGGCAGGGAACTGCCCCTCTTGCACTTCATAAAACATCTTGGCGCTTTAATGAGAACGTTATTACCGGTAATCATCAGTAAGAGCATCAACACTTTAGTCAGGACTTCTGATGGCAGTGACAATGAAGTCCCAGTTAACTTTAGCTAGATGGTGTGAAAAGAAGAAAGGATCAAGCCACGTTCACAGAGCCAATCTCTGCTGGTTGTACGCGGTGTGCGGTTTGCCGTTTTGTTCTCAGTTGCCGTTTGAGAGGCGGAGATTTGGGGGATGTTCCCTGAGCCTTTTAAAACTTGGACGATGAAGCAAGACATGTGATTCGGAGGCCACTGACCTATTTGCTTCTTCTTATCTCTGGCATATTTGGCTCCAGCGAGCTGGCCTTTGGGACATCTGTGATTAGAGCAAGGTGGATTCTGGGGTGGAGAGGGACATTGAGAAAAGGGGGTAGGTGGGAAACCCGTGGGTTGATTCAGCCCACTCAGGGCCGGCTCACGCATGAGGCAAGGTGAGGCAACGACCTCAGGCGGCAAGATCCACAGGGGCAGCAGATCTGTCCTCCAAGGAATGTATTGTCTGCTGCCGCCGTCGCCTCTTCAGCGGCCTCTTGGTAAATAGGAGGTGCTGTTGGTCCCAATGTTCCCAATGTCCTTGTTCCCAATGGACATCTTCATCCTTCTTCCCTGGTGAGGAGAGCGCCATTTTGTGGTTTGCCTCAGGCGCCAAAATGTCTTGGGGAGGCCCTGCCACCAAAGCCTCTTCATCTGTTGGCAGACACACACTGGTAAGCTCTTGTCTGTATGTTCATTCCCCTGGCATCTGGCTCAGTGTCTTATGCCGAGGATTGGCAAACTCTGGCCCTCCAGAAGTTGTTGGGCTACAATTCCCACCACCCCTGGTTCCTGGCTGGGGTGTGGAGTTCAACATCCGGATGACCACCCTTTCGTGCCTTGAATCGCGGGCCTAGTCGATGCCTGGCAAGGCCTGCTTCCTCCGTTACTGTGGTCCTTTGCCTGCCACGGGTCACTTCCTGCCATTCTGTGGCATCTGCCCCCTTTGCCTACCCTTCCTTTCCCTGGGTAGACCAACCTAGGAAGCTGAGTCAGACCCTTGATCCATCTAGCTCTATGTAGTCTACACTGGCTGGCAGCGACTCCAGGGTTTCAGAGCCACAACCCTGCCTGGATGCACCTTTTACGGAGGAGAGGGGTGTCGATGGCTACTAGCTGCAATGGCTGTGCTCTGTTGCCACAGTTGGGGACAGCAGTGCTTGTGAATACGTGTTCTGGAAACCAGAGTCCTCTTGTGGTTTCTCACAGGCCACTGTGAGAACAGGGTGGTGGATGAGATGGGCATTTGGGCATATTCTTCTTCAACCTTCTACATGCAAGGCAGTTTTACTGCCACTGACTTCGGTTCCTTTCCCCAAGGAACCTTCCATCTCATTTTGTGTGTTTTTTTAGAAGGAAAATGGAGGCCCCTTACAAAAACGCCATCCCAAGAAGTCCCTCACTGTTGCTTTCTGTTCTTTCCTTGGCAGGACTCCGCCATGGGGGTCCTACACTACTACCAGCGGCCCAGCGAGGCGGACACTGATATGGGCACACTTCTGCGTTCGGCTGAAGCCATCTTGGGAAATGGCGTCCAAGGGGTGCAGAAGGAAGTATGTTTCAACGTCAACTGGACAGGTACGAAAATGGGACACGGGCTGTGTCTGGATTCTGATATGAAACGAATGGGGAGGTATGGAGGGAAGTGTGCATATTGATTCTTTTTTCCCCTTTTTTTGAGTAGGTAGAGGTTTGGCATGGGGCTGCCCCCCCACCCCTTCTTGTCGCAGAGCCAGTTGCCTGGTTGGGTGATTGCCCTGTTGCATTGTGGGTAGCTATAATCTTTTCTCCCTTCTGTTTCCTCGCCAGGAGGAACACCCCCAAACTCTGAGGAGACGGAGATGCTGCTGTGGATCTTTGGTTGTCCTTTCGAACACGGCAACATCGCAACCAAGTCCTTCCTTAGCCCAACTCCTTCCGATCTGCTGATAGAGATCGGCCCTCGGTGCGTCCTGAGCTGAGGAAGAAAAGCCACTCTGCCTACTGGAATGGCGGGGGGGGGGGAAGAGAGAGAATGTGTGTATTGACCTGTTTCAGGCATCATGAACAGGCCTCAGGCTTAGAATCATACAATTGTAGAGTTAGAAAGGGACCCCAGGAGTCATCTAGTCCAACCCCCCCTGCAATGCAGGAATCCCAACCAAAGCATCCACGACAGATTACCATCCAACCTCTGCTGAAAAACTTGCAAGGAAGGAGAGTCCACCACCTTCCAAGCAAGTCAGTTCCCTTCTTCGTTTCCTGGTTCACGCTAACCACAGTTTGCTGTGAAATCTGAAGGGGGGATGACAACATATCACTGTGGTTTGCCTCCAAACCAGAACTGGAAACTCTTGTTTAAGAACCATGGTTTGCAATTTGTGTTTGGCGGCAAACTATGGTTTTGTGGATTTTGATGTCGGGGCAAACTGGTTACTGAGAAACAGGGTGGAAATTGGAGTACTTTGGTAGGAAGGAGTGTCCTCCCCCAATGCTGATCACAACAGACAAACTATGGATTAGTTGTGATGTCTGAAACTCAGCCTTTACAGCTGAATCAAATGTTATATGAAAGCTTTCATTTGCTAACTTAAGCTACTTAACCAACACCATTGTTTATTTGTAGGTCACATCAAAATAATTTCACATAGTTTGCTGTTATAAGCCATATGAAAATTTAAATAGTTATAAACACTAGGCTAACGAAAACATCTATTAATAAATATACAGTAAAATTGAACTGTCTGCTAATAATTCAAACTGAATATTGAGCTTTAACAATGCCCCCACACACACCTCAAAGTTCTGCAGGGATCCTAAACTGCAGAAGCAGGCTTGTCTCTGGAGTCAGGCAGGGTTCCTCACCTCCCAAGCCAGGTGAAAATAGACCAGCCGAAGGAGGGAGCAGGTTTTGCTGAAACCAATGTTTTATGTTTGTAGGTTGAACTTCTCAACTGCGTCTTCCACAAATGCAGTGTCAGTGTGCTGGGCAGCCGGACTAGAAAAGATTGACCGAATCGAATGTTCTCGTCGATACCTTTTCAAGGTGACTGTGGGTGGGTCTAAACACAGGAAGAAAACCGCTATTAGATTGTTTTAACAAAAGGAAAAAATCTCTATGGAAAAACACATTTTAAAATTTCCTGCTCTATGGTGCCATCTGGTGTTGTATGTTTATAGTGCGCTGCAATATTTTGTTGGAGGTTGAGCTTGCTCATGTTGATGGATTAAACTCATCCTTAATCCACTTGGCTGCCCAATCCCAAAATGATGATGATGATAATATTGGGCGGCTCCCAATAGAATATTAAAAACACAATAAAAACATCAAACATTAAAAACTTCCCTAAACAGGGCTGCCTTCAGATGTTTTCTAAAAGTCAGATAGGTGTTTCTTTCCTTGACATCTGATGGGAGGGCGTTCCACAGGGCAGGCGCCACTACTGAGAAGGCCCTCTGCCTGGTTCCCTGCAACTTGGCTTCTTGCAACAAGGGAACCACCAGAAGGCCCTCGGCGCTGGACCTCAGTGTCCGGGCAGAACGATGGGGGTGGAGACGCTCCTTCAGGTATACTGGGCCAAGGCCGTTTAGGGCTTTAAAGGTCAGCACCAACACTTTGAATTGTGCTCGGAAACGTACTGGGAGCCAATGTAGGTCTTTCAGGACCGGTGTTATATGGCGGCCACTCCCAGTCACCAGTCTAGGATGGCGCTTAGGAACATTTCACTGATTTGCAGTCCTGTAGACTCGTTACGCCAGCAGATACACAAGAACTCCATAGGGATTTGGAAATGTTTAACTCGATAGCTTCCACACCCATTTCTTTCAGTGCGGGCAACGGCCATCGGCATCCCAGGAGGCCTCCCTAGCATCCACGCTGTATGATCGGATGACGGAACAGTGTTACCCAGAACCCATCGTCAGCTTTGCTATAGCCACCCGCCCTGAGCCTGTGTTCCATGTCGATATTTTGGGAGAAGGGAGACCTGCTCTGGTCAAGGCCAACAACCAGCTCGGTATGAATCAGCAGGGCAAAGCAGGGCTTGGAATAAGGATGCAGGGCTTCCAATGGCTTCCAATAGCCATGCTCTGCCTCCACAGTTGCAGGCAGTGATGCTTCTGAATGGGTGACACCTGGCTTGAGAGCAGTACATGTGAAAAGGATCTAGGAGTCCTGGTAGACCACAAACTTGACATGAGTCAACAGTGTGATGCAGCAGCTAAAAAAGCCAATGCAATTCTGGGCTGCATCAATAGGAGTATAGCATCTAGATCAAGGAAAGTAATAGTACCACTGTATTCTGCTCTGGTCAGACCTCACCTGGAGTACTGTGTCCAGTTCTGGGCACCACAGTTCAAGAAGGATACTGACAAGCTGGAACGTGTCCAGAAGAGGGCAACCAAAATGGTCAAAGGCCTGGAAATGATGCCTTATGAGGAATGGCTTAGGGAGCTGGGCATGTTTAGCCTGGAGAAGAGAAGGTTAAGGGGTGATATGTTCAAATATATAAAAGGATGTCATATAGAGGAGGGAGAAAGGTTGTTTTCTGCTGCTCCAGAGAAGCGGACACGGAGCAATGGATTCAAACTACGAGAAAGAAGATTCCACCTAAACATTAGGAAGAACTTCCTGACAGTAAGAGCTGTTCGGCAGTGGAATTTTCTGCCAAGGAGTGTGGTGGAGTCTCCTTCTTTGGAGGTCTTTAAGCGGAGGCTTGACGGCCATATGTCAGGAATGCTTTGATGGTTTTTCCTGCTTGGCAGGGGGTTAGACTGGATGGCCCTTGTGGTCTCTTCCAACTCTATGATTCTATGAATGCCACTTTCTGGAAGCTAACTCTGAATTTATTATTGTCTAACCTGAGCTTGCGTGAGCACAGCATTGGTAAATAGCTCCTCGGATCCTTTCTCCTTTTCACTTAGCTGCAGAGACCCACATGGATTTAGAGCAGTGTTTCTGAAACTTGGGTCTCCAGCTGTTTTTGGACTATAACTCCCATCATCCCTAGCTAGCAAGACCCAGTGGTCAAGCATGATGGGAATTGTAGTCCAAAAACAGCTGGAGAACGAAGTTTGGGAAACACAGATCTAGAGGGATTCAGCCTTCTGGTCTTAAAGGGTTTTGTATAATTTTGGAGCTGTGGGAGGGACCCGAGGGTCATCTAGTCCAACCTCCTGCAATGCAAGAATCTCAACTAAAGATGGCCATCCAACCTCTGCTTAAAAACCTCCAAGGAAGGAGAGTCCACCACCTTCTGAGGGAGGTGATAAAGTTGTGTTCGCCCCCGTCAGAGAGTATTCTGGCCCTACCTCTGAAAGTGGAAATCTTCCCTTGATTATGAGAAACAATATTCTTTATTTGGCCGGGTTTGTGTGTATGTGTTTAGGATAAACTATAGATGCTTCCCTGCCTTACAGGTCTGGCTTTCGATTCCTGGGATCTGGACTTCTACACCGACCTCTTCAAGAAACTTGGGAGAAATCCCACCAGCGTGGAATGCTTTGATCTCGCTCAGTCAAACAGGTGTCTGCTTGGCTATGGGGTGCAGAGGGGTGAGGTGGGGAACTGGGAGAAGCCTCCCTGCTTGAGGCCCAGGGGACAGGGCAGCTATCTTACAGCATTGAGTTCTGCAGATTTTCACCATGTCCTGGTATGCAAAGTTTTTATAAAGTAAAAGTTTTTAAACTGCAAGCTGCCTTGTGGGTGGGGGAGAAGGCCTTTTTGGGGTCAATAGTAACTTCATTAAAAACAACAGCAAACAAATAGGTTTTGGATAACCCTATGCCAGGGGCTGGCTCCCTTGATGAACTGCATGCTTTCTGCGGCCCCCATCTGGGGCTCAGGAGCCCAATTATGTCAATCCTTGCCTGCAGAGCTGGCAGCCTCTCACCCTTTTTTGAACATCCTCCCTTGTGACATGTTCCCAAAGCCTCTCCTCCACTCCTCTCCCCTCTGCTTGGGAGTCCTCCAGGCAACCGCTGCCACCACCCCTGGTCTCTGAGCTTCTCCCCACACTGCCCCACAAGCGCCTAGGACTTGTCTGTCCATTCCCAACAGCAAGGGCTGGTGGACTAGCTGGCTGGGCTCCCTTGCCTGCCTGCCTGTTTGCTTGCCTTTCTCTGAGGCCACCTCGGCTCCTGGCAACTAGCACCCCCTGGCCAGCCCCAGAGCCATCATTCGCCTGTGGTACTTGTAGCCAGGGCTGCTGGAACAAGCAGCTGTACAAGCCTTTGGGAAGCAGAGATGCAAGAGCGCATCAGAGGAGGGAAGGAAGGAAAGAGGGACAGAGGCCAGTGTTGCCTGCGGCAGCCCTGACCGTCATTCAAGTCGCCCCAGGGTGCCAAGGCACACCGGTTGAAAGCCACTGCTCTATGCTGCCTCTTAAGTCCAGAGGAGCAATTGGTGAACAGTTGATGGGGAATGATAACAGGAAGGGGCTTATTTCAGCTTCCCATGGGCATCACTCTGGGAAACGGGATGCTCAACCATAGAATTATAGAGTTGGGAGGGACCCCAAGGGTCATCTAGTTCAACCCCTGCAATGTAGGAATCTTAACTAAAGCATCCATGGCAGATGACCTTCCAACCTCTGCTTAAAAGCCTCCAAAGAAGGAGAGTGCACAACCTCCCGAGGGAGACTGTTCCACTGTTGAACAGCTCTTACTGTCAGAAAGCTCTTCCTGATGTTTAGTTGGAATCTCCTTTCTTGGAACTTGAAGCCATTGGTTCGAGTCCTACCCTCTAGAGCAGGCATCCCCAACCTTCAGCCCTCCAGATGTTTTGGACTACAATTCCCATCATCCCTGACCACTGGTCCTGTTAGCTAGGGATCATGGGAGTTATGGGCCAAAACATCTGGAGGGCCGCAGGTTAGGGATGCCTGCTCTAGAGCAGGAGAAAAGCAGCTTGCTCCATATTCCATATGACAGCCCTTGAGATATTTGAAGATGGCTATCATTGCTCCTCTCTTTTCCAGGCTAAACATGCCTAGCTCCCTCAGCCATTCCTCATAAGGCTTGGTTTCCAGACCCTCGATCTTTGGTTTGACCTGGGATTTTTTTTTTGCAAAGAACCGTTAACAAGTTCATTAAAATCGCTTTCTTAGCCCCTTTCCCAAAGCTTAAGGTGCTGTTCAGTAGCAGGTAGAAGAAAACAAACCTGATCACAGTGGATCATAAGAGCATGGCTCAAACAGAGCACATGCTTCAGTCCCTGCCACTCAAGTAGGACCCCAAAGGCAAATGGTAGGCATTGAAGATCTTTATCTAGTTGAGATCTTGCAAAGCTGTAGGCCATGCTGGGCTAGATGGGACAATAGCCTGACCTGGCGCCCAGCAGCTTCCTGTCTCCCTAAACCCGCCTCTTCTTCCTGCAGCGAGCACAGTCGCCACTGGTTCTTCAAGGGGCGTCTCCTGGTGGATGGACGGGAGCTGAAGGAGTCCCTCTTCGAGTCCATCATGAAGACCCAGGAACGGAGCAACCCCAACAACGTCATCAAGTTCTGCGACAACAGCAGGTGGGGATCCTCGGGAACCAGCCGGAGAAGGGGGTGGCCTGCAAAATGGCATCCTCCATCCTCTGTCGCTGTCGGAGCAGAGAAGAAGCAATGGGGCTGGCCTAGAACAGAGGTGGAGAATCTGTGACCCTCTTTGATGCGGTTGAACTACAACTACCACCATCCCCGACTGTTGGCTGAGGCCAAGGGGAGTTGGCATCCCAAATTGTCTGCAGGGACGCAGGTTCACAACCACTTCTGAGCCAACTCATAAGGCCTGGCTGGGGAACTCTGGTCACTCCAGAGGTGGGCAGACTCTTAACTCCCATCACGCCTGGCTTTTGGCCTTGTTGGCTACGGTCAATGGGAGCTGGGAGTCCCTTCCCGTGTGTGGCTTTTGGTGGCTGTGTGGCTTCTTTTTTAGTTTTTATTTATACTTTTCAAATTTATTCATTTCATTAATTTTACAATCCATTTAACATTTCAAAATTTCAAAATTTGACTTCTTTCCCCCTCTCTGCGTTTCCTTAAATTTATTTTTTCATACCTTCTGCATATCCAAATTCATTTAATTTACTCATTTAATTATCTACTGCAAATATATACTCTTATAAAACTGCAATTTATTACAATAATCCTCCTAATGTTTTTATCTGTTTACAACTTATCTGAAAAGATTCAATGAACCGTTTCCATTCTTTTATAAAGAGTTTGTTATCTTGATTTCTTATTCTTCTGGTAAGTTTCGCCATTTCTGGATATTCCATAAGTTTTTGTATCCATTCTCCCTTTTCTGGGACTTCTGCTTCTTTCCATTTTGGGGCAAATAACATTCTTGCTGCTGTAGTAGCATACATACATAAATTTCTGTACTATTTAGGTAGTTCTGTCCCTATAATTCCCAAAAGAAAAGCTTCTGGGTTTTGTTTTGTTTTTTTAAAAAGTTATTCTGTACATCTTTTTAAAGTCATTATATACTACCATATATTCCGGCATATAAGACGACTGGGTGTATAAGACAACCCCCAACTTTTCCAGTTAAAATATAGAGTTTGGGATATACTCGCCGTATAAGAAATACGACCCGGCGTATAAGACGACCCCCAACTTTTGAGAAGATTTTCCTGGGTTAAAAAGTAGTCTTATACGCAGGAATATACAGTATTTCCCAGTAAGCTTTAACCTTACTACAAGACCACCTCATATGATAAAAAGAACCTTCTTTCTCTTTACATTTCCAACATTTGATTTAGATTTATACATTTTTGCCAATTTACTTGGTGTAACACCAAGGCCGTGTGGCTCCTTGAAGCTGAGTGTGTGTGTGTGTGTGTTGTCTTCCCAACACAGTGCGATCCAAGGGAGGGAGGTCCTCTCGATGTGGCCCAGCGACCCATCTCGCGCCAGCCCCTTTGAGAAGCGGACGTCCACCCGGCACGTCATTTTCACAGCCGAGACCCACAACTTCCCTACTGGTGAGTGGATGGGAAAGGGGGTCTGGTCTGGAGGGCAGGGGTGTATTTCAAGTGCATTGCAAATTCCGCAGGCAGGCAGGCTCCCCTTTTGACCGCTACTGCCTCAGAACAAAATGACCGGCTCCCTTGCGTTGACGGAGTCGACGAATAACCTGTCTGGGTGCTCCGTGGAGGGAGTGCATTTGTGTGGCTTTTGATGTTGCTTTTCAACTCTCCTTGCAGGCGTTGCTCCCTTCAGCGGTGCCACCACTGGGACTGGCGGGCGGATCCGCGATGTGCAGTGCACAGGCCGCGGGGCCCACTATATCGCTGGCACTGCTGGCTACAGTTTCGGCAATCTGCTCATCCCAGGTGAGTAGTGGTGGCTTGGGCCCAACATACTGAAAAGGGAGCCACAGAAGGATGTTTGGCTTCGCAACAAATGGATGGGTGTTCTACAGGTTTCTCCCCCCCAGCCCCAGGTTCCTTCCTCCCTCTCTTCTGAGTCTCCACCCCCATCGTTCAGCTCGGACCCTGAGGTCCAGCTCTGAAGGTCTGGTGGTTCTCGCATTGCGAGAAGTGATGTTACAGCGAACCACACAGAGTGCCTTCTTTGTAGTGGTGCCCTCTCTGTGGAACTCCCTCCCATCAGTTGCCAAGGAAATAAACAACTGTCTGACTTTTAGAAGACATCTGGAGACAGCTCTGTACAGTGGTACCTCGGGTTAAGAACTTAATTCGTTCCGGAGGTCCGTTCTTAACCTGAAACTGTTTTTAACCTGAAGCACCACTTTAGCTAACGGGGCCTCCTGCTGCTGCCGCAACGCCGGAGTTTGATTTCTGTTCTCATCCTGAAGCAAAGTTCTTAACCTGAGGTACTATTTCTGGGTTAGCGGAGTTTGTAACCTGAAGCGTTTGTAACCTGAGGTACCACTGTATGGGGAAGGTTTTTTTTAACGTTTGAGGTTTTACTGTGGTTTTATAAATTGTTGGGAGCCGCTCAGAATGGCTGGGGTAACCCAATCAGATAGGAGACATATAAATAATAATAATAATAATAATAATAATAATAATAATAATAATAATAATACAGTGGTGCATCGCTTTACGAATGCCTCACACAATGAAAAGCTCGCTAGACGAAAGAGTTTTGCGTTGCGAGAGGCATTTGTAAGGTGACAAAATTTTCTATGACCACCGTTTCGTCTTACGAAGCGCGGCCATAGAAAGCGGCAAAGGAAGATCAGCTGTCAGCGCGGGAAGCTAACAGCTAATCTTCCTTTGCCAGGGGGGACAGAGCCGAAATGCAGTGGTGCGGTGGCTGCCCCTGCCTGTCTTCCCCTTGGCTCAGGGAAGACAGGCGGGGGCAAGCCACCGCCCCGCCCCGCACCACCGGGGAAGACAGGCGGGAGGTGGCGGCGGGAGAAGCGCTTCTCTCCCCCGCCGCCTCGCCGCGCACCAGCGGCATGAGACGGCACTTCGGAGAAGGTCTCCGAAGCGCCGTCTCATGTTGGGGGAGGCAGGCAGGAGGCAGCGCGGGAGAAGCTGTTCCCCCGCCGCCGCCTCTCGCCGCGTACAGCTCCAAAAGTTGCACTCCATGTCGGGGGAGGCAGGCAAGGCGGTGGCTGGGAGAAGAGAGCTTCTCCCCCGCCGCCTTGCACACAGCTGGCATCAGACGGGGCATTGGAGACCTTCTCCGAAGCTTCGTCGCATGCCGCCGCCAGTCCCCCAGAGCCTATAGGAATGCATTGATTAAGTTTAAATGCATTCCTATGGGAAACTGGGACTTGCTAGATGAAAAATTTGTTACACGAATTGACCCGTGCAACGAATTAATTTCGTCTAGCGAGGCATCACTGTAATTTATTATTTACCAGTAGAGCTGTGCTTACTACATGAGTGATCCATTCTGTCCCTTTGAGGATTGCCAGAGCGGCTTTCCGGAAGGCAGTCTGGTGATTGTGGTGGGAGATCATGGAGGGCAAAAATTGCCCTCTGCACTGCCCAGCAAGCCAGTGCTCACCCGGGGGCAGCGGGGGATGGCGGCCCCCTCAGTATGGGGGGCTGAAGGCCCTCCTGCCCCCTATACCCAGTGCCCCAAGGCAGAAAGGTGTACATTCACAAAGGTGATTCGAAGCAGCCCTAGGCTATGGGAGAAATCTGTCCTGTTCTTTTCCCATTCCTCTCTGCAGGATACACTTTACCCTGGGAAGATCCGTCCCTGCTGTACCCGGACAACTTTGCCCCGCCTGTGGAGGTTGCCATCAGAGCCAGCGATGGCGCTTCAGACTACGGCAACAAATTTGGGGAACCTGTCCTGGCAGGTGAGACTTGCGGTGTGGGTGATATTTGGCCCCTTTCTTGCTTCCAAGGTTCAGCGTCCGGCTGGTTTGTTTGTTTCTCTCTTTGATACCACGGCATCCTTTAGCGACAACTTAGGGCAGCTGACAGGCCAAAGCGAGGGAGAAAGAGGAAGGCTGTGCAGAGCCGTCCTTCCCATTGGTTTTACTGGTGCATTGTGCCAGGGCGCTGAGGGGCGCCCCAGCAACTGGGGGAGCTGTGCGGCCTCCTGCACACCCGCCAGCTGCGCCCCGTCAACCATATGGCTGGCAGGCGTGCAGAGAAAAAGTTGCAAGAAGCAAAGAAAAGGGGAGGAGAGCTTGGAGGCAACCCGATCTGTGCACGCCCTGTCGGTCTTTGTGCCGACTGTGCACATGCCGGCACTGCGCTCGGGACCCTGCCCCTCCCTCCCCTCAGCAACTTTCACTTTCCTGCCGTTGCTGGGCAGGGCTTCCCTGGTGCCTGGAAAGAGGCGGAGGCTGGACATGGCACCCTCGCCTGCTGCACCAAAGCAGCGCTGTGCCTGGAGCCTCCACCTGACGTGGCCACTGAGGCATGGGCGCCAGGGGAAGAGGCGGAGGCTGGACGCAGCACCCTCGCCCGCCATGCCAAAGCAGCGCCGTGCCCGGAGCCTCTGCCTCTTCCCCGCCAGAGGAGCTGCCCTCCAACCCAGCTGGGATGGAGAGGCGAGCGCTGGTCCCAGTTGGCGGACCTGGTGCCGCGCAGGGGAAGAGAGGCAGGCCCTGCTCTCCCTTCGTTTCACCCTGCCCTCCTCCTCCCCCTTTCGTTGCGCGCACCCCCAGCGGCTCCTGCAACGTGCACCGCAGCGCGGCAGCGAAGCCAAGCTGGACGGGAAGGGCCAGAGCAGAGAGAAGGCGGAGGGTGTGGGGAGCCGAGCCAGGACTCCTGGTTCCACTGTATTCTGCGCGCACACACACCCCAATAAAGAGGGGGGTGCGGCCCGCTCATCCAGCCCCAGCAACTATGGGAACGGGGGGGGGGGCGCCGGAGGGCTTCTTGAACCACAGTCCTGGATAGGCTTAGGACAGCCCTGAGGCTGTGTGTTTGGAAATGTGAGAAAAGCGCCCCCCCCCATCACCTGTCTGTCTTCCAGGCTTTGCACGCTCTTTCGGTCTCCGTCTGGCAAATGGCGAACGGCACGAGTGGATCAAGCCCATCATGTTCAGTGGTGGCATTGGAACAATGGAAGATGCCCACGTCCGCAAGGAAGCCCCACAGCCTGGTAATTTTTATTTAATTTACCCTGTTTGGGAGATTGCGCTTGCTGTGACACACGTACTTCTTTAATGCATCTAAAACACATGCTCTTTATTCCTTTGGCGCTATTGCTTTTGCTCATGCAAAAGTGATTCATCGATGGATTGGCAATGATGGATTTACCACCTAGCAGTTCGAAAGCACGTCAAAGTGCAAGTAGATAAATAGGAACCGCTACAGTGGGAAGGTAAACGGCGTTTCCATGTGCTGCTCTGGTTTGCCAGAAGCAGCTTTGTCATGCTGGCCACATGACCTGGAAGCTGTACACTGGCTACCTCGGCCAATAACACGAGATGAGCGTCGCAACCCCAGTCAGTCATGACTGGACCTAATGGTCAGGGGTCCCTTTACCTTTACCTTATTATTAGTAGTAGTATTTATTGAACTTGTTAGTTGCTTTTTTTAAAAAAGACGTAACTCAAAGGGACTTACGAAAAGAAATAAACAACACATTCATTTGAAAATCAGCATAAACATTTAAAACGCATTCACATTTTTTAAAGGCAAAGCTAAAATGATCTTACCCGACTCTCAGCAATTTATAGGCACCTTTATGACCATCAAAGGATCCACTTAGCAAATTACCTCAAGTCATTAGATAATCCCAAACATTGCTGGGCATTCTCCAGGGCCCGTTTTAATGCCCTCCCCTCACCTTTATTAGTTGGTAGATACAACAAGACTCTGATTGACCAAAGGCTATGCCCCTGTGATAACAATGAGATTGAATCCATCGGGCATGTCCTTTTATATTGCCAATTATACCATGATACGAGGAAAGAGCTGATCGAACCGCTCCTAGTGAAACAGCCCGGCCGATCAGAGGAAGCCTACACCAGACACCTTTTAGCTGACAAAGACATAGAGACTACCAGGATCTTAGCAAAATTTTGCTACATAGTGACAAGAATAAGACACGCCGTCATAACAGCAAACACCAGTGACAGATAACCTAGTTGATCTATCGTAGGATAATAACAGGAGCGTCGACAGGTGGCTGAGATTCATATATCAAACTTTTATAAAATTTTAAAATTTGTAACATTTTAACTGCAATTTTACTATGTAGATACCCAGTCTATGAACTGAACTGTATAATTCTCTCACTAGTCTTTGACCGTATTAAAGATTTTTATTATTATTATAAACTTCCTACCCGCTGAAGGTGGCCACTGACCATTAAAAGCAAAAAGCCTGGTGGCAAAGGAATGCTTTTGCCTAGCAGCTAAAGATGGTGGTGCCAGGTGTATCTCCTTGAGGAGAGTGTTCCCCAATTGGGGGGGGGGCATCACTGAAAAGTCCAGTTCTTGTGTTCTTTGGACCTCCCATGAATAGGGCACATGGAGAAGGGTCTCAGATGGTGATGATTGCAGGAACCGGGTCGGCTCATAATAATGAGTACCGTACTGTACTTGCTTATTTTGCAAAAATGTGTTATGCTACCTCTGCTGAGCTTGGGGAAGTTAAAGAGCTGCTGAAGCATTTGCTCCCATGGAAATCCTACCCTCCCATCACTTGTACTCTGATATTTTACCAGATGCTCCCAAGGAGTCATGAGGACTAGAGCCTTTAAAAAAGAAAAGGAAAAAGAAAACAAATCACAATTGAGATGCTCAGAATTTTGAATTTAGACCTGAAATTAGATTCTTTCCTTTTTTCAACTGTACAATTGCGACTTACGTTCCCATTTCCTCCTTAGGTATGAACGTTGTGAAGGTTGGAGGCCCCGTCTATCGAATTGGTGTTGGTGGAGGAGCTGCTTCCTCCATCCAGGTAAGTTGGGCGTTGCCTTCTGCTCCTCACCTTTGCAGGTGAAGGTGAATCTCCCTATCAAAGCCTTAAGGCGAAGGTTCGGAGGTGCAGGTACCTTTTAGGAGCCCTGGGCAGTAGGCAACGATGGCCCTGCTTATTGGCCTCATTCCTTGGCTGCCTTCTTAATTGGCGATTGCCCGTTGCTGACAAAGCTACCTCCGCGAAGCCCTTCACACCTGCAAATGCTCCCTTTGTGTGCAGGTGCAAGGGGACAATGCCAGTGAACTGGATTTCGGGGCGGTGCAACGTGGCGACGCCGAAATGGAGCAGAAGATGAACCGGGTGTTGCGAGGCTGCGTGGAGAGCGGGGAAGGCAATCCCATCTGCAGCCTGCACGACCAAGGCGCTGGAGGCAACGGTGAGCGGCTCAGAGAAGGCTTTTGGGAACGTGGCTATGGGCTGAGCCATATGTGCTCTGAGTGGTTTGATTTGGGCCACACGGTGGCTGAAGAGTGTTTGGATCTTATGGTGAAGGGGAAACTTGCAGGACGCAGAGCAGAACAACTTCTAGTGGCCCAGATGTGGTTGGGCAGGATATTCCTTTGTGATATTGGGGGACTGGGGAAGGCCCGTAGCTCAGAGGTAAAACCCCCTGCTTCGCATTGCAGAAGGTCACAAGTTCAATCCCCGGCATCTCCAGGTAGGACTAGCGATGTCCCTTTGCCTGAAACCCTGGAGAGTTGACACAACAATTCTGAGCTAGCTAGACCAAGGATGTGACCGAGCTAGATGGATCAAAGTTCGGACTCAGCAGAAGGCAGTTTCCTGTGTCCCTACATCCCTAAATGTCCCATTTCACCACAAAGGTTATGGGATGACCTTAAGACAAACCACCCCCTGTAGCATAGCCAACTTCACTATAAGAATTCCATACCTGCTTGGTACAGTAACTGGCTCATTGGCCCTAAGATTCTTGCTTTGGGTGCAAGAGGTCCTAGGTTCAAATCCTGCTTTCTCGTTTCCCACAGATCTCTGGTTGGCTACTGTGAGAACAGGATGCTGGATTTGATGGGCTATTGGCCTGATCCAGCAGGCTCTTCTTATGTTTACATTGTTACAAAGAAATTACATTAACTAAGCGGCAGTAAACGATTTGTGAATAGCAATGGTTTTGTTCCCTGGATGCTCTTGGAGGAGGAAATGGAAGATGAGAAGGTAGTTTTCGGCCATCAGGGGTTCCCCCAGGGAATGAATGGCTGTGGTTAACCATTCCCTCCACCTCCAAAGGTAGAGATGGTAAACTCTATCTGGATGGACAAGGCCAGTGTTCTTCAACCTTGGGTCTGCAGGTGTTGTTGGACTACAATTCCTATCATTCCTGATCTTTAGTGTGATCTATCAGGGGATGATGGCAGCTGTAGTCCAGCAGTATCTGAAGACCCAACGTTGAAGAACATGAGAAGAATGTTTTGAGCTGGGTGCGAACAGTAGGCCATTGACGGATGCTTCTCTGGGTGATAATAAGTTTGGAAGAATTATAGTAGCTGCTACCACCAAGGATTTAGGTGTGTGTGTGTGTGTGTGTGCGAAGCCTCCAAAGAAACTCTTTGCTTTCTGTTTTAGGGAATGTGCTGAAGGAACTGAGCGAGCCAGCCGGGGCTGTCATCTACGCAAGCCGCTTCCAGGTCTGTTTCTCATTTATGACCAAGCTCTTTGTCTTCTTGTCTACCATCCTTTATATCTATTTATTACTTCCCCATAGATGTTTCCCTGTTCCTAACTGCACAGAGCAGGGAGCAGTAGATTTTAAAACAAACCCATTCAAACAAAAATCCCAGATTAAATCTACATCTGGATGGAGAACCTCAGACCTGAAGGCTAAAGGTGGCCCTCCAGATGTATTTGTCTAGGCTGCATCCTCTTCCTCTCTTTCCCACCCAGTGCGTCTCGCTTAGCACCCTCCTTGAGTGTTTTTTCCTGGCTGGAATGTGCCCTTGAACTCTTACAGCATGTATAAAAACATAGCAAAACATCAAGCTTCCCGATACAGGGTTGCCTAAAAGTTGTGTAGTTCTTTATCTCCTTGACATTTGAAGGGAGGGCGCCACCGCCGAGAAGGCCCTCTGCCTTCTCATTCAGTTCTTCGTCACTCAGTTTCTCTCTCTCTTCCTTTTCCCAGCTAGGAGATCCCACGCTGAGCGTTCTGGAGATCTGGGGTGCTGAGTACCAAGAAACCAATGCCCTCTTGCTACGCCCTCGCCATGCAGATTTCCTGCGACGCCTTGCCCGCCGTGAGAGGTGCCCTGTCGACTTCGTGGGCAAGATCAGTGGCGATGGACGGGTAAGACAGCAGGAGCAGGGGAAAGGGTGGAGAGATTGGGTGAAACAAACCATGCAGACTGCCTTGATGTGGGAAGGCCTGTGCAGAAAACCATGCGCGTTATTTGGACATAACAATAAACTACACTAGCGGCCAAAATTGTGGAAACCTTTTGGAAAAAGTTTGTTTCTGAGGTTTGATGGCTCATAACACCACTTTATTTTTTCAGTAATGCCATAAAATTATATATCAATGGAAAGATAATTTAATGAAGAATGCAATGCAACAAGGTTTGTTCAATTATTTGTATTCTATCAAAAGGTATAGCCAAATAACCAAAAAAAGGAAGCACAACTTGCTTAGGTTGATCTGCAGCAGCTTTCCTTCATTTGAATGTAGCCAGTGAGCAGGAGTGTTTAGAGCAGCGTTTCTCAACAGCTGTGCCGCGAGACGATGGCTGGTGTGCCGCCACGTGCGGCGACGAGAAGGGCGATTTGCAGCTCGGCCAGGTGGCAAGCCACGTCCCGGTACACATGGCTGTTGCGAAAGTTGCCGTCCAGGGCGCTCTGCACGTCCGCCTCCCCCAAGATCTCCAGCAGAGCCCGAGTCTCCAGGTCCGACCACAGGAAGCCTCGCGTGTTTGTGATCATCCTGGCGGAGGCAGCCCACCCACCCGGGCGGCCGCGATCGGACAGGAAGGGGCGATCAATGGCAGGCAGGCGGGGGCCAGCCGCCTGCCCGCCTCGCCGCAGCCCCTCCTCCCGCAGCTCCCCCTCTCAGCGTCCCCGGCAAGGCGGCAGTTGCGGCGGCCGAGATCCCATCCCTTCTCTCGCCAGCGGCACCTCATGCGCCCTGCTCTCCGCTTCTAGTCCACCAACCGAAACTTTCCACACGCAACGAACGGGGCCGCCGCTGGCGGCCTGATGGGCCTGGCTTTCCTCAGCCTCGTCTGAAGCTGTTGCTCCCTCGCCTCAGGCGGCGGGAGCTCGGTGGTGGTGGTGGCGGCGGAGGGGGCTGCGCTTCGAGGCCCATCGCCTTGCGGAGGCCAGAGGCCACGGGGCTCGGAGAAGAAGCGGCGGCTGCCGAGAAGAAGGCGGGCGCTGAGGCCGAGCAGCACCGGTGCGGCCTCTTTCCCCTCTCCGCTCGCTCCCTGGCGGGCCCAAGCCGGCCCGGCGTCAGCAGCGCGCATTGCGCTCCAGCTGCCCCCTCCCCTTTGTGTGCGCGCACACTCACATCCATCCACACACACATACACGCCAGTCGCCCAGGTTCACACACAAAGCAGCGAGGGTGTCTGTCGCACAACTTCAGTGGTGGTGGGAAGAGGGGGGCAGGAAGGCGAGAACAATAGGCAACGGTCTCCTCCCGAGGAAAAGGCGTCGCGTACCTATAGGGCGGCACAGAGTTGGTGTGCCTCGTGATTTTTTTCATGGAACGAGTGTGCCGTGGCCCAAAAAAGGTTGAGAAACACTGGTTTAGAGAGCCAATCAGGTGTTAAAAGGTAAAGGTAAAGGGACCCCTGACCATTAGGTCCAGTCTTGAATGACACTGGGGTTGCGGCGCTCATCTCGCTTTACTGGCCAAGGGAGCTGGTGTACAGCTTCCAGGTCATGTGGCCAGCATGACTAAGCCGCTTCTGGCGAACCAGAGCAGTGCATGGAAATGCCGTTTACCTTCCCGCCAGAGTGATACCTATTTATCTACTTGCACTTTGATGTGCTTTCGAACTGCTAGGTTGGCAGGATCTGGAACTGACCAACAGAAGCTCACCCCGTCGCGGGGATTCGAACCACTGACCTTCTGATTGGCAAGCCCTAGGCTCTGTGGTTTAACCCACAGTGCCACGAGCCATCAAACCTTGGAAATACACTTTTCCCAAAATGTTTCCACAATTTTGGTCACTAGTGTCCAGTCGTAGGAACTAACTGCAGCCAAGAACCTTGGGGTCCTGCATTTCTCCTCCCCCTTCTCCGGTGAGTGGGAGTTTTGAAGCTTCCATTTCCATTTTTCATGGACGCAGTTTAGCATTCTGTCCAAACCCTGACTTTAGAGAGAGAGAGAGAGAGAGAGAGAGAGAGAGAGAGAGAGAGAGCGCCCACGTTAGATTTTAGGAGTGCAAACCTTCACTGCAATGGTCGGTTTTCTGCTCCTGGTGTGGGGCAGAGGTTGTTTGGACCTGGGAAATTGGGGAGAGGATAAAGTTGAGTGCCAAAATCCAAGAAGGGAGAGAAGGGATTGGGAATGTTTGAAGGCTGAACAGCTTGGGAAGTGGGTGGTCTGTAAAAGTGACTCTTCTTCTTTCCTCAACAGATTGTGCTGGTTGACGACACAAAGGTCCCGGCCAGTGACGTGGAGCTGGAGAAGGGGCAGGTTGGAGGGAGAGCCACCCCTGTGAACCTGATGCTGGAATGGGTTCTTGGCAAAATGCCACGCAAGGTATGGCACACAATATGTGTGTGTTTGTCCTCCCGCTGCCCTGCCACCCCCAAGGAAAAGTCTTGGTAAAACATCTGCTTAAAGGTGTCCCAGTAGACCAAGGGTGGAGGAACCTGTGGCCTTCCAGATGTTGGACTACAGCTCCCATCTTCCCTGACCACTGGCCAGGCTGCCTGGGGGCTGATGGGAGTCGGAGTCCCAACAACATCTGGATGGCCACAAGTTGCCCCCCACCCCCACCCCCCGCAGTAGATCTCGATGCTTTGAATCTGTGATACTATTATTATTTATTAAATTTGTTAACCGCCCTCCATTCGTAGCTCTCACAGCATAAAAACAGGAGACAAAAACACAAAATACATAATACAGAGAAAAAGGAAAACAAACCAATCCCTCTCCCACAAACACATTTTAAAAGCCATATAATTTTAATCAGCCAAATGCCTGGTTGAAGAGAAATGTTGTGGTTTTTTTGGTCTGGTGCCTAAAGATTTATAGTGAAGGAGCCAGGTGAGCCGCCACAAATGGGGGGCCACCACAGAAAAGGCCTGTTCTCGTGTCGCCACCCTCCCATCCCTTCTCTAAAATGCTCTGGCTGGGATTATAATATCCTGTGTCCATTAGTGTTATTTCCTTCAGCTGGTTAGGATCTGTCCCTTTTATACTTATTGGGCGAATATTTTCAGGAACTTGGTTCTGTTGTATTTGATATAGAGTTGTTGTTGTTAATTTAAAAAATGCATTCTCAAGCCGTTTTACGTTTGGCGGACTTGTCAGTTGCTTTGAGAGATTTTCTTAGTGGTGAGGACGTGTCATAAACAACAATGGACAAACAACGATGATGATGATTTCTGCCAACCAGGAATTTGTTTTGAATCGTGTCCACCGAGACCTCAGGCCTCTGTCTCTTCCCCGTGGCCTTAGCGTGTCAGACGCCCTCCAGCGTGTCCTCAGGCTCCCGGCCGTGGCGAGCAAGCGCTACTTGACCAATAAGGTAAATGCCTCTCAGATTTGCGCCTCTGGGTTCTTTTAACCCAGCCACCTTTTTAAAAATGGAGGGAAGGTATATTTGCTGCTGATTTGAATTTCTCCTCTTTCTCCCGCTGCCCTTATCCCTCTGGTGCAGGTCGATCGCTCAGTGACGGGCCTGGTGGCTCAGCAACAGTGCGTGGGCCCCCTTCACACCCCACTGGCGGACGTCGCCGTGGTGGCCCTCTCCCCCTTTGAGACGGTGGGAGGAGCCACGGCCATTGGGGAGCAGCCTATCAAAGGGCTCATTGACCCCGCAGCCGGTGCCCGATTGGCTGTGGCAGAGGCCCTCACCAATCTGGTCTTCGCTCGGGTCACTGACCTTAAGGTGAGGCAGTCCGTCCCTCCCGGGACATTTTTCCTTCTTGCCTTAATAACTTGATGTTTTCCCTCCTCCCAGTTCATCTGAGGTGGACTAGGCTGAGAGAGGGTGACTAGCTTTCCACTCTGCGAAGGTCTTCTAAATGCCGTCATTTTGCAAGAAGCTGTAGCATTTTGTAGTGCTTTCAGTTTTAAGAGAGGCTGCTTTCATTATATAATTTTGTGCAATAACCAACATGACTGCTGATTGGTTTTCTTTACTACTTATTTACTTTACTACTTATTTACTTTATTTTATGTTGCCCACTAGCCTGAAGGGGCCGGGAAACATTAATATCTGTTAAATCGGCCAACCTGAGGCCCTGCAAATGTTTTGTGCTGCAACTCCCATTCACGCCATACTGGCTGGGAGTTGTAGTCTCCGACATCTCAGGAGAGTGGGCGGGGGGGGGGCAGGTTGCAAAAGACCCTGTTAAATTTTAATAATACACAAAACACTCAGATAATGGGTTGCCTCTGATAGAGCTGGGTGATATATCAACATGTCATCCCAAACCAGTTTGAAGTCCATATCGTGATATCGGTTTCATAATTTTTGCCCTGGCAATATATCGCGAATCGTGATGTATGTCTTATGCAAACGTTTTTAAAAGGGGGAAACCGTGAAGCCAGCCAATGCCTCTACGTAGCTCCATCCTTATTTCAGACATTCTGGTATATTGGTATATTGTGATGTTTAGCTTGGTGACATATCACGATGTTGAAAACCAGATATCGCCCAGCCCTAGTCTCTGACCAGATCATATTCTGTGTAGATCGCACACTGAAATCCATGCATTTCTCTTATGAAACTTCTAAGCGGTTTAAATATAAAACATTAATTTGTGTGCTAGAGTTGGAGGCTAGCCGTACGGGCAACCGCCTCCTTCCCACTGTTGCCTAAACTCTCTGTATATGTGGCGGCGGCATTTGTGTCCTTCCAGGATGTGAAATGCAGCGGGAATTGGATGTGGGCGGCCAAGTTGCCTGGCGAGGGGGCTGCCTTGGCGGAGGCCTGCAGAGCCATGTGCTCTGTGATGGCTGAGCTGGGCGTGGCTGTGGACGGCGGCAAAGACTCCCTCAGCATGGCAGCCCGCGTTGGCACGGAGACCGTTAAGGCACCTGGTGAGGAACGGAAGAGCTTCTACCAAGGGATAGGGTGGTGGTTGCCCCCTCCCTCCAAAATAAAAATGCTTTCCTCAGGTTCGGAGGAGGTCGGGTTCTTTTATCTGAGGATCTGAGGTTTGTTTTCTCCTTTTTGTCTTTTTTGGATTTTCAACTCCTCCCTTGCCCTTTTCATAGTTTTGTTGCCTTTCCAAGCCATCTCTGCTACTTATTTTGGAAAGACCGGTTTCTGATAGGCATTCAGAGACCTTTTAAGATATTGTAACCAAATTTTGCAAGATGGTTCCCGAGACCAAGGAGCAGATATTCATCAGTGTTTGGATAAAATTGCAAGCCCTTCTGAGTAAAAGTGGTGAACTTAACATTTTGAAACTGCACCAGTTTTAACCACTGACTTCAAAACTGCAGGGTTTTTTTTTTGAACTTCTGAGCCACGCCAGGTTTGAGGCGCTAGTGTGTTTGCACGCGCGCGCACACACATACACATTTGTGTGTGTGTGTTTCACATATATGCATCACAGATGCACAAACATTTTCCAAATCCAGTTGAATGTGGATTATAATAAACTTTAGAGGCATAAAGTCTGCAGAAGCACTTTGGAAAGCGAGAGAAAAAGGTACGCTGTAGCTTTGGCTAGTCTCTGGAAAATACGGTAGATCTCCCCACTCCTTGGGCCAGTTCTGAGACATTCTGTCCAAAACACAGGAGCTAGAGGCAGCTTCTAAGTTTGCCCTATGGTTGCACCTTCTCAATCAAGCTCAGAAAAATCCCTTGTGGCTGCTTGACTTTTGGTCCCCTCGGACAGGGAGAAGAAGGGTGTTGTTATTTCCTAACAAGGTGTTCCCCAAACACCCTTGTAGCTTGACTACAGGCGACTTTGGATGTTTTCCTAGCTCTTAATAAGTGTGAATTAACACTCTGCATATTTTTTGCATTTCCAACTCTTCCACCCACCTTTATGCTCCTTCTCCCAGGGACACTTGTCATCTCGGCTTATGCTGTCTGTCCAGATATCACTGCTACGGTCACCCCTGACCTCAAATGTCCAGATGGAAAAGGTAAAGTCAAGAGCTGATAGAATAACATCTTCCTGCCACACTTGCCATCTCCTCCTGCCTCACCGCTGTGGCACGTAAAACCCTTTGAGAGAACCACTGCTTTCGGGAATGACTTGTGGAATATTTGCTAATACAGTCAAACCTCGGTTGTTGAACATACAGTGGTACCTTGGTTTACAACCACAATTGGTTCCGGAAATCTGTACTTAACCTGAAGCGAACTTTCCCAGTGAAAGTAATTGAAAGTGGATTAATCCGTTCCAGACAGGTCCGTGGAGTACTCAACCTGAAGCGTACTTAACCCGAAGCGTACTTAACCTGAAGCGAACTTTCCCATTGAAAGTAATGGAAAGTGAATTAATCCATTCCAGATGGGTCCGCGGTGTTTGTAAACCGAGGTGTTTGTAAACTGAGGTATGACTGTAATCGGTTCCGGAAGACTGTTCAACTTCTGAAACATTCAACAACCGAGGCGCGGCTTCTGATTGGTTGCAAGAGCTTCTTGCACTCAAGCGGAACCCACGTAGGACGTTCAAGTTCCAAAAATGTTAGAAAATCAGAACACTTACTTCTGGGTTTTCGGTGTTCGGGAGCCGAAACGGTGAAGCCTCTGTAAACTGGGTAGCAGATTTTAAGGTATACATATGTTGCCTTTCCAAGGCATCGGGTAGCTTCATGTGGGCTAGTAACTTTGGACTTGCAAACTTGACTCGCAGGCTCCTCAGCTATCTAGGGTACTCCCACATAGAGGGCATTTGCTTGCTTTCACCCTAAAAGGTGAGGAATAAGGAAACTTTTGTCTAGGCTTGATCCTAGCAACAGCCACAGACTTCCTGTACGGTTGACAAACAGATGTGTGATCATTTTAGGTGGGTGTGGTTGTAGCAATGAGCACAACTGACTGGTTATTGCCGTGTGTGGAGGCAAAACGTAAACACATTGCAGAGTTCCCAAAAATAGGCCAGAGGCCATTGTACTTCATCTAGCAGAGCTTTACTGCTACTGAAGGCAAATGAGCATAATGGTCACAAATCCCATACATTAAGATTGGCACAGTCCATAAAAAAATCCAGTTGCAGCAGACTTACCTTAAACTTATAAGACTAAACCTTAACGCTATATACAGAAGAGAACCACACCAGAACAAAGAAAGATAAAGTAAGTGAAAACCCAGGCTCCTTCTGGCCTGACTATTACAGCCATCATGACATAACAGAGCCAGTTTAAACCAGCTGTACTCAGCTTCTCTGAAGGAATAACCCAAACAAGAAAATTCTTTCACACAGAGAAGAAACCTTCCAGAACTCTCCTGAACTAAGCAGAACAGGAAAGATCTCTACATATCAGATCCATACTTCCTGTACTAAGAAATGCAAACTGACAGTTATCTCAGTTGGTTAGACCGTGGTACTAATAATGCCAAAATTGTGGGTTTGATCAGGCAGGGTTCAGTAGTAGAGCATCATAGGTAGGTTTAATCCCCTGTGTCTCCACGTAGAGCGGAGAGACCGCTGTCTGAGATCCTAAAAAGCTACTGCCATGACAAGACTGAGTTCTATGCACCCAATAGAATCTTAGAATCGTAGCGTTGGAAGGGACCACGGGGGTCATCTAGTCCAACCCCCTGTAATGCAGGAATCTTTCACCCAACGTGGGGCTTGAATGACCCTGAGATTAAGACTCATGCTTTACCAGCTCACCCAGTATAAGACTGCTTCCTATCTTCCATCAAGGGACATACATTCCCACCCCCGTTTGCTTTGCAAGATTTTTTTTCATTTCATTTTATAAAATATACAAAAAACACAGTGAACAGTTCTAGCAACAGATGAAAATTAAAAAGAGGGAAACAAACTTCAAAATAGGCATGTAGAATGAGCACAGTTGCACATGGGTTAAAATAACAAGGTCCAAGTAAAGAACATTAGCAATATATTATCAAGAAATATAATAATAATAATAATAATTTTATTATTTATACCCCGCCCATCTGGCTGAGTCTCCGCAGCCACTCTGGGCTGCTCCAGATCGAATATTAAAACAATACAGAATTAAATATTAAAAAATAAAAATAAAGTCGATTTCCAGATTTGCCAGGCTTGGGACGAGGGGTGTCTTGAAAATGATGGCTCTGCTTTATATATTATAAAGGAATGCCAAATCACATGAAAGGTGCCTGGAAGTTCTAATCCTTGTCAAAACCTCAAATTATGCACTGATTTCTTTATTTTAGCTGTTCCAGAGGGTGTGATGCCAAGCATCTATTGTAAGATTCTGGGCTTCTTCTCCATTCCGTTGCAATTACTTCTTAAGATCAGATATGACCAATTCTTCTGGCAACGGATCTGCATTGGCATCATCAACAATATTCAGTAACATCCGTTTTAGACAAGAAGCAATGGCTTCTTTAGTAATTTTTATCTTTTCTGTCAAATTCCAAAAACACTGCACCAACTTGCCTTCCCACCATAAAGGATAATATGTACCAAGTGCTGACAACAATTAGATCTCTTCCCCCCCCCCCCGACCCCTTTTTGTAGGTGTTTTGCAGGGGAGAGAGGCAAAACCAAGACAGTCATTTTGTCCTCTTGATTTGTCCGCTGATTTCTTCCCATTTGGGGCATTTTTACAGGGACTCTCCTTCACGTGGCGATCTGCCCTGATCGGCACCGCCTGGGGGGCAGCGCTCTGGCCCAGTGCTTCTCTCAGCTGGGGGACGTTCCGCCAGACCTGGATAACCCCAGCACCCTTGTTTCCTGCTTCCAAGTCACCCAGAGTCTGCTAAAAGGTAAGCATGTGTTGAACGAGGACGGGGGTCACCCCTGGCCTGCCCACCCCCAGACCCAGCCCTGCTGGTCCCAGTCCTTGGTACGAGATACCTAAATATTTGCTTATAATTCCCCACTGGGTAAAGGCACTCTAAACACACCAAAATGAAAGGCAAGCACTCCACCTCTGAGCCATGGCAGAAGGCAAGAGGAAGGTGCAAAGAAGAAGCAGGTCCCTTATACTTCTGTCATGGGAAAGAGGATCTGGGACTGGGAGGGCAACCTTGTGCAGCAAGGTAATCTGAACTCTGCACCAAAGAAAAAGGAATACTCTGTGACCTGGGTAAACTGAGCACAGCTGCATGTGTGTGCTTATTAATGTATTTTTAATCATAGAATCATAGAGTTGGAAGAGACCACAAGGGCCATCCAGTCCAACCCCCTGCCAAGCAGGAAACACCATCAAAGCATTCTTGACATGTGCCTGTCAAGCCTCTGCTTAAAGACCTCCAAAGAAGGAGACTCCACCACACTCCTTGGCAGCAAATTCCACTGCCAAACAGCTCTTACTGTCAGGAAGTTCTTCCTAATGTTTAGGTGGAATCTTCTTTCTTGTAGTTTGAATCCATTGCTCCATGTCCGCTTCTCTGGAGCAGCAGAAAACCACCTTTCTCCCTCCTCTATATGACATCCTTTTATAATCTTTTGTAGGAAGCCGCTGGAGAAACCCAGCCAGATGGGCAGGGTATAAATAATAAATTATTATTATTATTTATTTATTTTATTTTGCATAATTAATCCTGCTTCTGTTTGCCATGAGGAAAGGGTAATTTATAGAATTTGTACTGTTAAAACGGAAAGGGGTCAAACCATCGCAAGAGGTTTTGACATTTTGGGAAGTTGGATAGTTACAATGGAATGGTCTCAGGGGTGGGGTGCACATTTTTATTTTTTTTATTTTTTATTATTACTTTGTCAAAAATAAAAGAAAGGGGTAACAAGTTTTTCAGGGCAATGAAGTCAAGCTCTTTGACTTCTGTAGATCCCGCTCTGACCTCTCCTGGCGTTGTGTATAAGCCAGCTTCCTACCCATACTAGAAACTTCCTTTTCAAATTAAATAATAATAATAATAATAATAATAATAATAATAATAATAATAATAATAATAATTTATTATTTATACCCCGCCCATCTGGCTGGGTTTCTCTAGCCACTCTGGGCGGCTTCCAACAGAAAAATAAAACACCATAATCTATTAAACATTAAAGCCTCCCTGAACAGGGCTGCCTTCAGATGTCTTCTAAAAGTCTGGTAGTTGTTTTCCTCTTTGACATCTGTTGGGAGGGCGTTCCACAGGGCGGGCACCACCACCGAGAAGGCCCTCTGCCTAGTTCCCTGCAACTTGGCTTCTCGCAACGAGGGAACCGCCAGAAGGCCCTTGGTGCTGGACCTCAGTGTCCGGGCAGAATGGTGGAGGTGGAGACGCTCCTTCAGGTATACTGGACCGAGGCCATTTAGGGCTTTAAAGGTCAGCACCAACACTTTGAATTGTGCTTGGAAACGTACTGGGATCCAGTGTAGATCTTTCAAGACCGGTGTTATGTGGTCTCGACGGCCGCTCCCAGTCACCAGTCTAGCTGCCGCATTCTAGATTAGTTGTAGTTTCCGAGTCACCTTCAAAGGTAGCCCCACGTAGAGCGCATTGCAGTAGTCCAAGCGGGAGATAACTAGAGCATGCACCACTCTGGCTAGACAGTATGCAGGCAAATAAAAGATGAGGATCTCGGAACTGCAGAAGCTGCTGTTCCAGTAGCAAAGTCTTTCTTGTATGTGTTTTTAACAATGCTCAGGACAGCGCTCATCCACACAGACAAATTTCTTCTGCCACATAGATAAATTTCTTTCTCTCTCCCACAGACGCAGTGATTTCTGCAGGGCATGACGTGAGCGACGGCGGCCTCTTGACTTGCATGCTAGAAATGGCCTTTGCAGGGAATTGCGGTGCCCACATTGAACTGGGGGCGCCTGGAGTCAATGGTCAGTGAGTTGGGGAAAAGAGGAGTTGTGGCATGGCAGTTTGAGGGTGGCACCGAGCTTGGGTTGCTGTCAGAGATTGGAACAAGATATGCAGTGGGGAGAGAGCGCCAAAGGGAAGTCCGTGGCAAATGAATGTGCTGGGCAGGGGTAGCTGGGATAGTCCCTTGAGATCAATGCATGAGTGGGAGAGTTGGTCAGGGGTAGAAAAGAAGAGCATGGAGAACGTCGGGTGGAGAAGGACCTGGATCTGAGAATGCAGCGGCAGCTGCTGTCCATTGGGTCTGATGGGGTGGAAAGCTGGGAGCCGACAGTAGGTGGCGCCAGAGCCCAGAGCAGGCAGAGCTGTCTGCCTCCCTGTTGAGGCTAAGACAAAGGAGGAGGCACTGGTAGTCATTGCAGGCCCTAAGTGTAGCAGCAATTGGCATTCAGAGAGGCCTTGGAACCTGGAAGTGGTATATACCAGCCATCCTGACTAGCAGTCACCGGTAGCCTTATGCTCCCTGAAATTTACAAAACTCATTTTGTAAAAGCCATCTGAATTGATGGTCGTCACCACTTCTTGTGGCGGTAGTGAATTGCGTCCCTTTGGCTATCAGAGCTCTGGCCCAAGACATCTTTGATGCCTAAGGCAAAGGACAAGATGGTGCCCACCCTTCCACATTCAGAAAGATCGAGAGCTGACTCAGACTTCAACTCCAGCAACAAGAGGGCAGCACCACATCTGAGGGTTGCTGGCTGGGTTAGGGGGTACAATGCTCTCCTGCTTCTGAGGGGAACAGCCAATGAGGTGATGCTGCCTCAGCTTCTGCTGCCTGAGGTGGTTTCCTCCCTCTGTCCTATGATCGCGCCGGCCCTATTGACTGGCCATTGTGTGAAGAAGTCTCTTCTGAATCTTCCAGCGTTCAGCTCCTGCCAGAATGCTGCTAGCGGCTCCCAGCTGGTTGCCCAGGAAAATATAAAGACAAGGAAAAGTTTCTTGCAGTCCTTTTTTAAAAATTTCAATCTTTACAGAGAGAGACTATAGAACCCAGCCTCTTGGAGAATGGCATTGTCCCGAGTGAATCTCTATCCCCCCGCATAGCTGTCAACTTTTCCCTTTTCCTCTCTTCCCTTAGCCCTTGACGCGCTCTTTGCCGAGGAGTTGGGCCTGGTGCTGGAGGTTCCCCGCACGGCGGCGGCTGACGTCTGCCAACGGTACCGGCGAGCTGGTGTGCGGTGCGTGCCAGTCGGGCATTCAGGCCCCCGGGGCCCTAATGCTATGGTGAGTGAGGATGTGAGCCCTGGGGGGGGGGGGCGGGGCAGCAGCAGGGCTGGTGGGGGAAGAATTGCTTAAAGGGTTGCTGTTAGAGATTATTTCCAGGCTGCCTTTCAACCAAGAAAGACCCTCCGAGGCAGCACAGAAACACAACTTTCGAGTAAAAAAACAAACAAACCCTTTCTAGTTATTTATTGCATTTATATCCAACGTGGTTCTTCCCCTCTTCCTCCTTTTATCTGCACAACACGCCTGTGAGGTAGGCTAGGCCGAGAGGCGGTTGCTGGCCCAAGGTCATCCAGTGAGCTTATTGGTTAAACTATAGAACTCACTCCCACAGGAAACACCAACTTGGATGGTGTGTGTGTGTGTGTGTGTGTGTGTGTGTGTGTATCTGTAAATTTTATTAACTTTTCTGTTTTACAATTTAGTATATTCATTGAGACAACCTTAACGTATCAATAACTTCCCTTCTTCTCTTTCCATGGTTGATTTTACATACCACAAATCCCTGCATATTTTATATAAACTAAACCATTCAGTATTCTGTTATTACTTCCATCAAAACTCATTTACACTGTGGAATTTATCCTAATGCTGCCAATGTTTTTAAGTGTACACAATTCTCCCCCATATATTCAATAAACATTTTCCATTCTTCTTTAAACGTATGTTCTTTTTGTTCTCTTACTCTGTAAGTTAGATCAGCAAGCTGCACATATTCGATCAGTTTAAGTTGCCATTCTTCTTTATCTGGGACCTCGCTCATTTTCCATTCTGGGGCTAACTAAACACAAGCCATAGTAGTGGCATACATAAATAGCCTTTTTTTGAACCTGGGAATTTCCATCTGAATTATCCCTAACAAAAAGGACTCTGGTGGAGTTTTTTGGGGAAAGGTGCTTTTAAACATTCTCTCCCCCCCCAATTCATTATAAATTATTTCCCAATATTCTTTTACCCTTTTACAGGTCCACCACATATGAAGTGTTTTTCCAACTTGGATAATTTTAGAAGGGAATTAGACAAATTCATGGAGGAGAGGGCAATTGATGGGCCACTAGTCACTACGGCTATGCTCTGCCCACAACAGTTGTGGGCAGCCATGCTTCTGAATACCAGTTGCTGGAAACCACAGGAGGGGAGAGGGCTCTTGTACTCAAATCCTGAGTGCTGGTTTGCTGCAGGCATGCTGTGAAAACTCCTGCAGGATGCTGGACTCGATGGGCCCTTGGCCTGATCCAGCAGACTTCTCCTTCATGGCCAAGCAGGGATTTCGTCTTCCCATTTCCCTCTTTAAGGTTTTTCCATCTCCCGCTTGTTGTTGTTGTTGTTAACTTGCTGCCTTGTTGTGACGCTTTGCAGATACAGGTCACCGTGAACGGTCAGGAAGTGTTGGCGGAGAAAGTGTCCGCCTTGCGGGGCTGGTGGGAAGACACGAGCTTCCAGCTGGAGAGGCTGCAGGCCAACCCGAACTGTGTGGCCCAAGAAGAGGCAGGGCTGACCAAGCGCATGGAGCCCAGCTACACCCTTACCTTTAACCCCCAGGAAGAACTTCCCCTGCTGCAGGAAATGGGTACGGGGCAGAGCAGTTCCAAGAAGAGGGGTGGGGAAAGGGGGAGACCGCCTGGTACCTGAGTAAAGGTTGTCGACCCATTGAAAGGAAGGAGCCTCAATTAGCTAGGCAACATGAACTTCAGTTGGTCTACTCTGAGTTGGGCTAGCACTAGATCCCACCCTGAGAAAAAGGAAATAGAGCTGTTGCCTGACCTCTTAGCAGATTAATTTTAGTAAATTAATCGATTGCATTTGCATTTGGGTAAAAACACTGGCGATGAATTGAGAAGTGTCTACTTTATTAGCTTTGGATAACACGTGCATGAGCTCCTTAGGGGAGAAATCCTTTCATGAGAGGAAATGGGGGATTCCTCTTCTGAGATGTGATATTTGTAAGTACAGTCATACCTCAGTTGTTGAACGCAATCCATTCCGGAAGTCTGTTTGGCTTCCGAAATGTTCGACAACCGAGACACAGCTTCTGATTGGTTGCAGGAGCTTCTTGCCCTCAAGCGGAAGCTGCGTTGGATGTTCAGCTTCCGAAAAATGTTCAAAATCCGGAGCATTTACTTCTGGGTTTTTGGCATTTGGGAGCCAAAACGTTCCAAAACAGAGGCGTTCGGGAGCCGAGGTTTGACTGTACCTGTATTAAAAATTATCTTAAAAAAACAAACCCTGCCCACTTAATCAAGAACACTTTTTGAGTTGACTTAATCAGTAAGCCCACTTTTTTAAGGTGACTTCATTTTTAATTGTTAAATGGATTAATTGTTCATGGTAAAATCTTGCAGCCTAACCATGAAGGGATGATAACAAACCGTGCCTCTCTTTCCCACAGCCCTTCCTGCCCCGCGCGTTGCCATCCTTCGTGAAGAAGGGAGTAACGGGGACCGTGAAATGGTGGCGGCTCTCCTCATGGCTGGCTTCCAGGTGAGCAGAGCAATGTGGATTTAGTGAAGGCATCCCCCACAGGTGCTTTCGGATGAAGATCTAACCTAATAATGTAAGAAGAGCCCTGCAGGATCAGGCCCTAGGTCCAACTCCTCCAGCATCCTGTTCTCACAGAGGCCAAGCAGCTGCAGGACCTAAGCGCAACAGCAGCACTCTCCCCACTTGTGATGGCACTCAGAGGCATATACAGTGGAACCTTGGTTCCCGAATTTAATCCATTCTGGAAGTCCGTTCGACTCCCAAAACTGTTTGAAAACCAAGGCGCAGCTTCCGATTGGCTGCAGGAGCTTCCTGCTCTCACGTGGAAGCCGCATCGGAGGTTTGGGTTCTGAAAAACGTTCGAAAACCGGAACACTTACTTCCAGGTTTTCGGCATTCGGGTGGCAGTTTGTTCATCTTCTAAACCAGGGGTCAGCAAACTTTTTCAGCAGGGGGCCGGTCCACTGTCCCTCAGACCTTGTGGGGGGCCGGACTATATTTTGAAGAAAAAAAATGAACAAATTCCTATGCCCCGCAAATAACCAAGAGACGCATTTTAAATAAAAGGTCACATTCTACTCATGTAAAAACACCAGACAGGCCCCACAAATAACCCAGAGATGCTTTTAAATAAAAGGACACATTCTACTCATGTAAAAACACCAGACAGGCCCCACAAATAACCCAGAGATGCTTTTAAATAAAAGGACACATTCTACTCATGTAAAAACATGCTGATTCCTGGACCTTCCGGGGGCCGGATTTAGAAGGCGATTGGGCCGCATCTGGCCCCAGGGCCTTAGTTTGGGGACCCCAGTTCTAAACCATCCAAGAACCAAGGTTCCACTGTACTGGTCTCTGGCACCAGAGGTGGAACTCAGCCATTGGCTAGTGGAATAACTACCGGTATGTCTTAGTTATTTATTTATTACACTTACCGCAACATACGGTACCATATTTTCCTCCGAGGAGCTCAAGGTTCATATTTGTGTGTCTCCTTTTTCCCCATTTTATCCTCACAACAACTCTGTGAGGCTGAGTGACCGGCCCAAGGTCACCCAGTGTGAGGTTCATGGCTGAGTGGGGATTTGAACCCTGGTCTCCCAGGCCTGGTCACTCTTAAGCACTATGCCACGCTACATGGAGTAGGTTCACTGAGATTAATGGACTTAAGTCATTTCAGCTTAAGTCTCCTCTCGGTAGGACTTTAGCACTGGATGTCACCGAAAAACTGAAGGAACAGGAACCTCGCGCAAGGAATTGGATCTCCTACCTGCAGTGTTTCTGTCACTTCGATCCCCTCCCTTCCTGAAAGGCCGCCTCTTTATTGTCCCCTCTCTGCCCTCACTTCAGGTCTGGGACCTCACCATGCAAGACCTGTGCTCGGGCGAGATGACGCTGGACTCCTTCCGTGGCCTGGTGTTTGTCGGAGGGTTCAGCTACGCAGATGTTTTGGGCTCTGCCAAAGGTCAGCCTTGCCTCTTGCAAGGAACGGGGACCTTCCACTTGCCTCGGGTCGAGGAGAAACCTTCCACCCAACCTTGCGGCAAGGGAGGGCGGTCTTGTTGCTGGGTTTTGGGCAGGGGATTCCTAGGGCTTGCAATATCCACACAATTCATCTCCTATTTTTTTGCTTGCAGGCTGGGCAGCTTCGGTGACCTTTAACCGCAGGGCGCAGGCTCAGTTCCAGGCCTTCCATCGGCGCAGAGACACCTTCAGCCTGGGCATCTGCAATGGTTGCCAGCTGATGGCACTGCTAGGCTGGGTGGGGGCCAAGAGCCCTGATGTGCAAGGTGAAGGTAAGCGAGTCGGTAGTGGAACGGACTCCCTCGCAAGGTGGTGCCCTCTCCTTCACTGGGGGCTTTGAATCAGAGGTTGGATGGCCATCTGCTGGGGGCTTTTTACTTGTGATTCCTGCTTTGCAGGGGGTTTGGGCTAGGGGACCCTTCATGATTCCAGGAAACTTGAAGCAACGGTATGCTTGCTTTGCACCCTGAATGCTTCTCTGGTCAGAGGTAGTTTGTGGATCCTGGGAAACACGGGCCTGCAAGCGGTCTAATTGGAGAGCAGCCTTTGCCAAAGGTGTCCTGGGCTTTGAAGATGCTCGAACTCAGGACGTAAGGGAGCAACACACTAAGAGGAAGGCACGCTTGGCAAACCCTCACTGGGATCAACTCCCGCCCGGAAACCTATGTCCCCACTGTGGAAGGACGTGTGGATCCAGAATTGGCGTCCACAGTGACTTACGGACTCACTGCTAAAATTCGGCTACGAGTGATCGCCAAAGGGAGGTTTGGGGATAGTGCAACCGGTTCGGCCGCAATGGGCGCCACACTACAGCAATGCTGTGGAACGGAACACAAGAGGAGCGGCTGGTGCTGAATTTTAGCATTGCAGAGGGTGCCCCTGAAATCTGAGAACTGCCATTGCTCTGGTGTTGAATTGTGGCGTTTCCGGTTACAATCCTAACCAAGTCTGTTTTGAAGTAATTGGTGGCTGGTGCCCCTTGGCAGAAATCTGAGAGGCAAACTCTGTGGAGCCAGAACCAGTAGACAGGCAGAGCCAGCAAATTCTGTTTTTGACCTCATCATCTTCCCTGCTCCTTGCAGGGGCAACACTGAGACTCAGGAGGAGGAGGGAGCTGAGAGTCAGGGGCGCCCCCTAGACTGTATGCAAGTAAGGAGAGGGGCAAGTGGGGGCAAAATTTGTTTGGTTGGGCAATATCCTGTTTGCCCTAATGGACCAAGGAAGCGAGGTTAGACCTGCAGCCTTAAAATCAATCTTTTTAGTGTGCACTTTGGAACTCCTTGCCTCATGATATCAGGCAGGCAGCTTCACTGTACTCTTTTCCGTGCCTCTCCGGGCATGTAGAACATTGACACATGTTTTAACTTGTTTTCAGCTTATTGCTGATATTAATCATTCTTTGAATTTTTAAAAAATCTTGCTTCTGCTGTTTTTACTGACAGTCATTGTTTTATTTAAACCACATTGAGGTTTGTTTGGTTTATTTTTTACAACTGAGCAGAATGTAAATCATATGAAATAAAAAAGATATAAAATCTTTCTTGATCTGGTTATTATTCCAGGTGGCGCCATCGAGCCAGGGGTGCTGCTGAGTCCCAACAATTCTGGGCGCTTTGAGTCTCGTTTTGTGAGCCTCGGCATCGAGGAGAGTCCAGCGCTGATGCTGCGGGGCATGGCTGGTTCTACCCTGGGCATCTGGGTGGCACATGGAGAAGGTAATCCTTTTTTTAAAAAATTGAGTGGGGTGGGGAGAGGGTTCATAATTAGGTTTAGAAAAACCTTCTGTGCAAGTACTGGAAATGGAGATAAAACACCTATGAATTCTGAAAGGCATAAAAAAATTAAGGGGTTATACCAGGGATATGTAAAATGACAAATTATATTTATTTTAGAGACGGGAATTAAACAAGCTTGACTGATAGCCAATTAAAACTGCAAACATTTTTTCTATCTGTAATGTTTGAAGAAACGTATTTAATATGTTGCACTTAGAACTCTGGTGCATGTAACAGCGTTGACTTTTAATAACATAATTACAATAATTAATAAGCTTCAGTACTGGGAGCTGGAGGCTGCCTTTTTCATTTTTTAAACATTTCTGGGTTTTTTTTTAAAGAGAACACAGAAGCATGCAAACATGCAAGTATGAAAAAATCAAGACTTAAACAATGCACACTCTTTATCAAGAGGAGCTATTGGGAATGGGGTTATGAGAAATGAAGAAAAAAGAAACCTTTTTTCCAAGTCCAGTGATCCCTCTGACTTATGCTACACCATTGCCAGACCTTGCGTGTGCATGTTCTCCTGGGAAAAATTCTAATTCCATTAAGAAATCCTCCTTGGTTTGTTTGTTTTTAGAATTCAACAGAAACCTGCCTTGTTTGTGTGGCCCCATTTGCAAGTTCCTACTGGACTGAGAGTAATTAGGCTGGCCAATGGAGAGAGGCTGTCGCATGAATATTGTGAGAGTCCACAACTCATCACTCACCTTTCCCCCGCTTCCTCTTCCCTCAGGTCGGATGCGATTCCGCTCAGATGAAGTCCTGGCCCAGGTGCGCTCTGCCCGCTTGGCGCCTCTCCGCTACGTGGACGACCAGGGTCTGCCAACTGAGGAGTACCCTCTGAATCCCAATGGGTCTCCACTGGGCATTGCGGGCATTTGCTCTCCCGATGGGCGCCACTTGGCAATGATGCCTCACCCAGAGCGATGTGTCCTTCCCTGGCAGTGGCCTTGGATGCCCGCCTCCTGGCGCCAGTCTCTGAAGGTCTCCCCGTGGCTACGCATGTTCCAGAACGCCTGCGAGTGGTGCTTGCGCTATCCCCAGGGCCAGCCCTGACCTTGCTTTTTGCTGCCTTTCTGAAAACTTTCTACACCCACTCACAAGCTACACTGCACCATCAATTGCAAGCTGGACTAGACCAGATTAGACACGGTCCCTGTGCTATGGATGCAAAACTTTCCAGTGCTGTTGTCCTCATACATAGTCCGGGTCCCTAGCCCCCACACCCGCAACACACATTTGAATCAACTTAGGGAGGGGTCAAGGAAGAACGGATGTGCATTCCCTCCAGTGGGCGGGGGGGGGGCGTGACATTGTGCAATAAATAAGTCAGTTTGTACCAATCCAATTGTGGAACAATGTGGGACCAATGGAGTTTCTATATTGCCAATAAAAGCAAATTTGACTTTAGAAATATGCACCTGTGTGTCTGTGGCCTGTTTTTGTTTTCCTTTGCAAACTAGGGAAGAAAATCCCAGATATGGGTATGAGTGTACTGAATTGTTTCATTTACAGTGGAACGTTGGTTTACAACTACCGCTGTTTATGAATGCCTCCTTTTATGAACGCTGCGGACCCGGAACTGTTTACATCCGGGTTCCGCGGCGTCGGATGCGCAGATTGCTTCTGCGCAGCAGCGATCTGCGCAGCGCATGCCTTCAGGGAGTGAATGCCTCCGTTTACAAAAGCATTCATAAACCGAGGTCCCACTGCCTGGTGGTTCACAGCATACATCTATTAATTAGTTAATTAAATACATTTAAATTTGATGTTTAGTAAACCAAGGTACACAGGTTAACATGCCCTCTACCACTTGAACCCAGTCTTCTAGCCACAGGGTTTCTCCCTGCTCAATCAACAGTCTATTCCTCTGAAAGGATATTATCAAGGTTGGTGGAAAGTCAAGTGGCAAAGTGAAGCTGTAGGCTACAACTTCTCCCTCCCAAAGGCAAAATACATGGGAAAATCTTCAATACAGTATAGGAAAATACATAAATCCCAAATTACCATACCAAAAAAAATTGCATGCAAGAAGTCCCAGTTTCAATCCCTGGCATCCCCTGGTATGGCCAGCCAAGACTGCTGTCTGAAAACCTGCTGAGCTGCTGCCAGTCAGTGTGGACAATACTGAGCTAGATGGTGGTCTGACTTCTTAATGTTTCCATGCCACGCAGCAGCTCATAAGGAGGATGCAAAGGCAACTGTCCTCCACTGGTATTTGTTGGCATTTGACCACAGATTTTTGAGGTTCTATACAGGAATCTTCTTCTCTCATGTTATTGCTGTTCCTGTGCTCAGAAAGGAAAAAAACCAAGCGTTTAAAGGACAAAACCCGTCAATTTCATGCAGAGCTTCTGATCTCATAAATCAGATTTACATTGAGCAAAGACACTCAGATCCCAAGAAATCCAGTTACCGTAGTTGGTCATACACTGAAAGGCCTTGGACCAATCACTCCTTAATGCCTCCAGCCTTGACTGGTTGCTCCTCTGCAGGTGCTTGAATGACTTCTTTGTGTTATTTTTTAATACAAAAACAAGGAGCCACAAATGGAAGAGATGGCAGGTGCAGGCAAATGAGGGTTGGACAACCATCCACCCAGGAGCAAAAGAGACAAGTCAGCTACGAAGCTCACTGGGTGACCTTTCAGCCCTAACCTACCTCACAGGGTTGTTGTAAGGATGAAATCAGGGAGCAGGGAGAACCACTATAATTGTGGAGGAAAGATGGGATATATAATTGAAATAAACATCGGTTCAAAACGCCTTGTAATTATATGCAAATACCATAAGGGTTCTTTTTTTTAATAAAGGAGGGGGTGAGGTTGATGCTCTCCCTTAGAAGAAGAACTAATATTGAGAGCAGGCCAGAAATAAAAATAAAACCACATTATAAACCCATTATTTCCCTAATCTGACTGAATCAGACCTCCGCTAGTATACAGGAGCCCCAGAAGATGCTTCATAGGCGCTGGATGGAGGATTCAAGCGTGCTTAAGCGACGCACCGCCGTCTGACTTTTATGTTGCTAAAAATATTTGCAACTGCTAAGCACATTGAGTGTCATTATATTATAGTATGTAGTTATGGAATCCTTGAGCGGCAAGTGGCCGGTTAGCTCAGTTGGTTAGAGCGTGGTGCTAATAACGCCAAGGTCGCGGGTTCGATCCCCGTACGGGCCAGCTGTGTTTCACCCTTTTTTTAAAAACAAAGAGAATGCTACCTTATGAACTTTCTCGTCATTTCACAGTAGTCACAGTAGGAAGTTGTACCCTCTGATGCACTTCCAAAGGTCCTAGTAGGCACTAAGGTGGGGAGAGAAGGGATCGGCGCGTTGGGGTTCTTCGTCCTAAAATCTCCTTCTAGAATATCGTACTGCATGGAGATTGTTGCTCCTTTTCAATTGCATGTTCTGTTTCTTCCACGTCGCTTTGAGTTAGATCATAAAATTCTGGCCAAACAACGGTGTCGCTCGTGCATTAATATAGACCACCTCTTTTAAATGCTGTGGAACGGGAAAAGCAGGAGGAAGTCGTTGTTCATAGCTTCCACCCCGGTACTTCTCAATCTTTCGTCCGCTTTGACTTTTTCAATCAATTTCAATTTTTTTTAAAAAAACATTTTGGTTCCACTGGGGCTCGAACCCAGGACCTTCTGCGTGTAAAGCAGACGTGATAACCACTACACTATGGAACCTGCGACAGGAAGCATGGTGGTATTTTCTTACTTATATGAAGTGTTACTGTTTTTAAAAAGTATGATTACAAAGTTGTAGCGGCTGACTTAGAAAACAGGCTTTTCAACTGATATCAAATGCAGTACTGTACATCACAAAGAAATGACACACAACCTTAGAATAAACACATGTCTGTTTTGAGCAAAAGGAAGCATCCCGAGATCTTCTTCCGGAAGAGACGAGGTGGCCGAGTGGTTAAGGCGATGGACTGCTAATCCATTGTGCTCTGCACGCGTGGGTTCGAATCCCACCTTCGTCGACGCTTGTTTTCCCTTTTCTGCTATTTTTTTTCATTTGTTTGTCATTCCCACAGGCGAAACCATTCTGAGCTCCCGCCCCGACTTTCTTTAGCAAACCAACAAAAAGGTTTTGAGATGCTTTCCCGTGTGGTGACATGAGCTAGGTCTCAACTCAGTTTCCCCTCCCATAAATTTCGTTATTTTGGCAGTGTCATGTCTACAAAATAGTGAAAGATAACGTGTTTATTTTCAGCCCAATACCAGAATTGGAGAACACTGAAATGCACGGAGGCGGTGAATCTTGAGGCATGCTCTCTGCCTGAGATTTGTTACTGAGAGGAAAAATCACTCTGTATGTGCTCAGAGAACTTCTCACCTCAACTGCTAAACGCAATTGTGACTTCTGTTGATAATGCATAAGCAACCATCATGCAGATGCAGTTTTCAAAATCTTGCTTTGCCATGCTAGTATAATAACTATATTGTTATTATTATTATTATTATTATTATTATTATTATTATTATTATTATTATTGCTTGATTACAAGTGAGCCCAGATCATAGAAAGTTAAAAAGATACAATCACGTGGAGATGGTGGAATTTAATAAAAGCAGCAACCATCACAATAGCAATATATCGACATCTTCAACGGTGAACGTAAAAGGCAAGGGCAAAAACGGGATTTTTACACAAGCAGAGCCAGCTAGTCAGAAACGTTTCTTTAATGGATTTCTGTAGGCTACAGAAATCTAATAAACCGCGTACACAAGCCTTTCAAATTGACAGGCAATGGTGATTGATAATTGACGTGCAATGGAATTTGGTGTTTGGCACTTGCAAAAATAGAAAGTCTTCAGAATATGAACGAGGAAGAACTCAACGATTAAATCAAAAGCATTTCTTTTAAACTGAAATGATGGAGAAACCCTGCCGCAGGTTCCAGCGCGCCCACACAAATGTCGTGAGTTTGTAAGGCTGTCTAAAGGACAGCACATTCACAAGCAGAGTGGCGCAGCGGAAGCGTGCTGGGCCCATAACCCAGAGGTCGATGGATCGAAACCATCCTCTGCTAAAAGTATTTTTACTTAAGAAAAAACTGCAACGAATTTAAGTTGTTGCAATTCACATGCTTGTCTTCAAGCTTCAAAAAGTGTGTGGATTTATGAGTCATCGTCAAAGGCTATAAGGAATTTGCTAAACTCCCGTTTACCCTGAGTAGACCATCAATGCACTTAAAACGACCTTTTCCTCTTTCATCCCTGCTTCGATTTTATTTCACATCGAACTGTCTGTGCTATTCTTATCAGCTCCGGAAAGTTGTGGCAGTCTAAAACTCTCCCGCTTCTTAGAAACACCATCCTTAGCCTCCTCCCCACGAGTGTGGGTGACAATGAATGATGTTCTCCTCCCTTCTATGAATACGAAAAACTCCTCTGCACACGACCAATGAACTTGCATGAATTTAAATGCATTGCAGCAGGGCAGAACTTTGTCCTGCTTCTTCAGCGATAACCTATCGCAAGGCATTTTAAACTATACAGCGCCACCGTGTGGCCGATAGGTTTCCTTGATCGCGATAGATTTCCCCTCCCCACAGATTAGGTATCAACTGCCTCCTCCTCCGCAGATTAGGTATCAACTGGGGAATGGAAGACCGTTTTCTCTGAGGGCGATTCTTGCTAACAAGCTGATTTATCAACTGCTCCTCACTATTGCAACATATGGCTCACTGTCTTAAACCAATGTATTATAATAAAATTCACTTTCTTCAACAAAGAAACCTCCTTTTTTAGGTAGTCAGGATGGCCGAGCGGTCTAAGGCGCTGCGTTCAGGTCGCAGTCTCCTCTGGAGGCGTGGGTTCGAATCCCACTCCTGACAAGCTAGCTTTTCTTGATCAGATATATTACGGGCAGCCTGGACTCACCATGTTATTACGGCGAATGCCGACGATACACGAGACATTACTGTTATTCACGTGGCATTCCTCTCTGCATTACATTGTCATGCAGAACTCATGAGGAATGTGCGCTGCTGTCAGTTTTTAAGCAGCCCATGAGTACTTTTGACATGCCTGTGGAAGAGGTCGCTTAAGCTTCAAATCTACATTGGGGTGGGGAAGTAAAGCCAGGAACCGCTTTAAAATTGCAACGTTTCAACCCTGAGCCAGTTATTTATGTAACAGTTTATTTAACTTCCTGCAATTTACTAGTTTAAGTTCCATGGAGACTTAAGGATAAATTTTCTCTTCCTCCCAGCAGGAAATAAATGAAGTATCTACCCTTAAGTTTAAAAAGGCCCAACATAAAAACTTTTACATGCATTTTTTCAACGTAGTTAGTGCATAGTTACTAAAGACAATTAGAAAACCCGCAGATTAATTGGGCAGCGTCAGCTGCAAGAGGTAATTTAGCATCGTGCGAGCTCTTTTCCAAGACCATGTGGTGGCTCTTAAAAGAGCCTTTGTGGTTCGTGTCCTGGGGACGCAGGAGTGAGGGCGGGCGAGCCCTTCTCAGGCCCTCTCTCCGCGGATGCGCCTGGCGAGCTGGATGTCCTTGGGCATGATGGTGACGCGCTTGGCGTGGATGGCGCACAGGTTGGTGTCCTCGAACAGGCCCACCAGGTAAGCCTCGCTCGCCTCCTGCAGAGCCATCACGGCCGAGCTCTGGAAGCGCAAGTCCGTCTTGAAGTCCTGCGCGATCTCGCGCACCAGGCGCTGGAAAGGCAGCTTGCGAATCAGCAACTCCGTCGACTTCTGGTAGCGGCGGATCTCGCGCAGCGCCACGGTGCCCGGCCGGTAGCGGTGAGGCTTCTTCACTCCGCCGGTGGCCGGGGCGCTCTTCCGAGCGGCTTTGGTCGCCAGCTGCTTGCGAGGCGCCTTCCCGCCAGTGGATTTGCGAGCCGTCTGCTTCGTACGGGCCATCTTCCTCTTCACGTGGGTAGAAGCTTCTTCGTCAGAAAGGCGAAAGAAATGAAACAAATGGGGCTTTGGACCACCTTTTTATAGGCAGTGGCTGCATCCTGATTGGCTGAATGAGGCCAGGGGGCCGTTACAGAATTTGAATTTCCCGGGCTAGGCGTTGATTGGATAGACTTTGCAGCACCGCCCTTAGTCCTTTCGCTCCGTCCCAAGGTTTTATTTCCTATGGAAATGAAATGCTATAAGAAATATAGGGATTAAAGTGGTTCATTCTTTTCCTCCCCCCTCTCGGAAAACATCTTAAGAGTAGGAAGAGTTTTCATCACATGCCCACCTCCCACCTCACCGCAGCACTTAGCCGTAAACAATAGGTGATCTGTAGGACCCTGAATTTTAAACTATAGTGGTGAATTTCAGTAGAGTAAGTAAGCTATACGGGGCATTGCATAACATACATCGAAGATTCATTGGATGACTTAATAAATCGGTTAAGGCTGTTGCATTGCTTTGCACGCTTTCTTAGGAGTAAATTGCACTGGGCTGAGCGAGACTTTCATAGACATTCATAGGATTGGGCTCCACGTCTTCATTGCAGCTCCAGACTCTTGTCTGCAATCCTATACTGTACCCACTCTCCTGGGAACAAAGTCCATTGAAATCGGACACTTCCTTTAGCCTTACTAAAGAAACTGAGTGCCAGATAATCTAACTCCTGTTAACAACGGATAACTTGAAAGTCGCGCCCTAACGTGTGATTGGCTCCTCAAGAGCCCCCGCCCTCAAACTACCGCGGGGTTTCATTCATTTGAAATTGCCGCGAAAACCGGAGCGGTTTTATGCTTTCAAACATGGATTTCACAATTGTGTTCGTCTCGAAATTGTGCAATTCTATGCAGTTACACAACGTAAAATCTGTTTGCGGTAATCGGGTTACTCACAGCGGAATGGGTTAGGTTTGCAACTACGTTTATGAAATCGGACCATCAATGAAAATATTCATTGAAGGGAGAATTTAAGTGGCAAGTTCAGAAACATTTTATCCTTCTCAAGACTTCTAGTATCTTTTAGTATCTTTAAAGTGACATGTGATATAGTAGAAGCCTATACAGTACTGTACTTTATTGTTGCAACTTTTTTTCACTGTGACTTTTTTCACATTATTTACATTGTATCACGGGCATTGGCCTTGAAACATTTTTCTACACCTTAGGAAAAGTACGCACGGTTTCAAATGGCAACACTAAAAAACCCTAAAGATTTCATATGATCAAAGCTCTTTATGAAATTGTGGGTGGCTCTTAAAAGAGCCTTTGTGGGTTTTTTCTGTAGTTCCGATGAAACGCAATCTATTTTCCTTTGGCCTTGTGGCTCTCGGTTTTCTTGGGCAACAGCACAGCCTGGATGTTGGGGAGGACGCCTCCTTGAGCGATAGTGACTTTGCCCAGCAGCTTATTCAGCTCCTCGTCGTTGCGGATGGCGAGTTGCAAGTGGCGAGGGATGATCCTGGTCTTCTTGTTGTCCCGGGCAGCGTTGCCAGCCAACTCCAGGATCTCAGCGGTCAGGTACTCCAGAACAGCAGCCAAGTAGACGGGCGCTCCGGCTCCGACGCGCTCTGCGTAGTTCCCTTTGCGCAGAAGACGATGCACACGGCCCACGGGGAACTGGAGCCCGGCACGGGACGAGCGAGTCTTGGCCTTGGCACGAGCCTTGCCTCCTTGCTTTCCACGTCCAGACATGATGCTAATTTCAAAAAGAGTATAAAGTTTACAATTCCAAGCAGTCAGAACACAGCTGACAAGCAAATTTGCTCCTCGGCCTTTTATTCAGTCCTGCGGATCGTCATTGCAAATTCCCATTGGTTAGCTTTCGAGTTTCACCCTATTTGTCCAATTGGAAGGCCGGTGCTTTCTGCTACCCAATAGGCAGACAGCATTTATGCCATCCAATAGAAATCAAAGGTGTAGAATTCTACTATTTGCATGTAACAATCTAATCATCCAATAGGCGCCGCTGGTTTCTGAGCCAATGAGAATTCGAGTGTTTCAATCCTGCGATTAGCATGGGAGCCGTATAAATACAGGACGCTCAGCAGCTGCCTACATTCTTCTCGAATTTCCGGTTGTTTTGCCTGTGATTGAGAGACAACAGTATCATGCCTGAGCCAGCCAAATCCGCTCCAGCAGCCAAGAAGGGCTCCAAGAAGGCCGTCACAAAGACGCAGAAGAAGGGCGACAAGAAGCGCAAGAAGAGCCGCAAGGAGAGCTACTCCATCTACGTCTACAAGGTGCTCAAGCAAGTGCACCCGGACACAGGGATCTCGTCCAAGGCCATGAGCATCATGAACTCCTTCGTCAACGACATCTTCGAGCGCATCGCGGCCGAGGCTTCCCGCCTGGCGCATTACAACAAGCGCTCCACCATCACCTCCCGGGAGATCCAGACCGCCGTGAGGCTCCTGCTGCCCGGAGAGCTGGCCAAGCACGCCGTCTCTGAGGGCACCAAGGCTGTCACCAAGTACACCAGCTCCAAGTGAATCTCTCTTCCTCGCATACCCAAAGGCTCTTTTAAGAGCCACCCACTTTTTCAAAAAAGAGCTGTTGTGAATACTCTTTAAAATTTTGTTCTTTAATTTTGCATTTCTAAACTGCAGGGTAACCAATAGTGCCCTGCCCAAAGCTTGAGGACCATAGATAGGCTATGACAAACTTAATTGGTCTCTAAGGTGCTACTGGAAGGAGTTTTTTTATTTTGACTGCGTCAGACCAACACGGCTACCTACCTGTAACTGAAGCATCTATGGTCCTTAAGCTTTGGGCACAATGAGAAACTGTGCTTTCATTGCATGCTGTGGTGGCTTTCAGAGTTCAGCCAATCGAAATTGCCGAGGGTGATTCTCAGGGAAGGTATAAAAGGGCTAGAATCGCCATATTTCAACTTACCTTCAAACCAAACATACCACTCGTTTCTCTTTCAAAACTTGGAGGCTTGGCTTGAAAGAGAAACATGGGGAGGTGCGGTCCTGGGTGGAGAATTTGAAGCCTCTTTCCGCTCTCCTTTCAATCAAGCTTTGAAGAAAAATGGACAGGCTGTTTGTTATTGGTATGAGCTTTCATGTACATGCACACTTCGTCAGATACACTGAAACAGAAGTAGCCAGACCCTTATGTATAGTCAGTGTGTGTGTGTGTGTGTGTGTGTGTAATGGGAATGAGCTGATAGGAGTGGTAAACCTGTTGATGACTGTTAACGACTGTTAATGACTGCAATTGGTCTTGCAGGAAAAAGCAAGGGCTGAGGTGCTAAAGAAAGCTTGATCATGTATAATGAGATAAGAATCCTATGTCTCTGTCATACCAGGTCTCTCCATGGTTTTAAGCTTGGGAATAAGTTGCAATTCAGCAACTTCTCTTTCCAGTCTGTTTCTGAAGTTTTTCTGCAATAAAAAAGCTAATTTGAGATCTTGTATAGAATGTCCTGGGATATTGAAGTGCTCTCCTACTGGTTTCTCTGTCTTGTGGTTCCTGATGTCAAATTTATCTCCATTTATCCTTTGGCATAGGGTTTGGCCTGTTTGTCCAATATAGAGAGCTGAAGGGCACTGTTGGCATTTGATGGCATACACAATGTTAGAAGATGAGCAATTAAATAGTCCTGAGATGGTATGTTGGATGTTGTTGGGGCCAGTAATAGTGTTGTCCGGGTGTATGTGGCAGCAAAGTTGCTTCATTAGTCAAAGGGCTGGAGAAGATCCCTCCTCTTCAGGGAGGGGGGAATTTGCGGGTGGGACCCGCTCTACGCGCTGAGCAGGGGGGCGTGTCCGGCCCCCTGCTCCACCTATCCAGGCTGCCGCGTCAGGGACTTGGCTGGCCAATAGGGCCAGGCCTGTGGGCGGGCTTACCTGTTTTAAAAGAACGCGGCAGCCTCCAGTTCAAAACCTACACATCTCCCCATTAGGCATCGTCCCCAAGAAGTCTCGGGGGAATATCGGTTAATTCACAACCTTTCCTATCCAAAGGGGGCTCCGTTAACGATGCGACACCCCCCGAGTTATGCTCAGTCAAATATGCCTCATTTGATCAGGCAGTAAAGCTTGTTAGAAGACTTTATAGTGTTGTGCCACAGTTCGTTAGCTAATATCTTCTTAATAGGAGTTTTAAGAGTGAGAGTCGAGATCTTGTCCCTCTCATTTTTAAACATTAGCTGAATTCTAAATTCCTCCTTAAAAAATAGCATATAGGTTTATGGCTAGGCTATGCTGCAACTTCAATTAATTTAATGTTGCAGTTAATATACTACAGTCCTCCCTTATTTGGCTATATTAATGGCAGAGAAGGGTATCTACTGCACTTCCGCATCGGTGACAGTCTCTAAATCCCAGTCGTTTGGCAGCAGCATAAGATAGTGTTTAAAATGTGTTTTGTCTCTAACCATGGTTGCAGCCAACATTAGGGCCAGTTTATTTGACAACCCAGTAAAGTAGTCTTGGTTAGAGACATTGAGGTTTATGATAGTCATGTTGTTGTTGTTGTTGTTGTTTAGTCGTTTAGTCGTGGCCGACTCTTCGTGACCCCATGGACCATAGCACGCCAGGCACTCCTGTCTTCCACCACCTCCCGCAGTTTGGTCAAACTCATGCTTGTAGCTTCGAGAACACTGTCCAACCATCTCGTCCTCTGTCGTCCCCTTCTCCTAGTGCCCTCCATCTTTCCCAACATCAAGGTCTTTTCCAAGAATTCTTCTCTTCTCATGAGGTGGCCAAAGTATTGGAGCCTCAGCTTCACGATCTGTCCTTCCAGTGAGCACTCAGGGCTGATTTCCTTCAGAATGGATAGGTTTGATCTTCTTGCAGTCCATGGGACTCTCAAGAGTCTCCTCCAGCACCATAATTCAAAAGCATCAATTCTTCGGCGATCAGCCTTCTTTATGGTCCAGCTCTCACTTCCATACATCACTACTGGGAAAACCATAGCTTTAACTATACGGACCTTTGTCGGCAAGGTGATGTCTCTGCTTTTTAAGATGCTGTCTAGGTTTGTCATTGCTTTTCTCCCAAGAAGCAGGCGTCTTTTGATTTCGTGACTGCTGTCACCATCTGCAGTGATCAAGGAGCCCAAGAAAGTAAAATCTCTCACTGCCTCCATTTCTTCCCCTTCTATTTGCCAGGAGGTGATGGGACCAGTGGCCATGATCTTGGTTTTTTTGATGTTGAGCTTCAGACCATATTTTGCGCTCTCCTCTTTCACCCTCATTAAAAGGTTCTTTAATTCCTCCTCGCTTTCTGCCATCAAGGTTGTGTCATCTGCATATCTGAGGTTGTTGATATTTCTTCCGGCAATCTTAATTCCGGCTTGGGATTCATCTAGTCCAGCCTTTCGCATGATGAATTCTGCATATAAGTTAAATAAGCAGGGAGACAATATACAACCTTGTCGTACTCCTTTCCCAATTTTGAACCAATCAGTTGTTCCATATCCAGTTCTAACTGTAGCTTCTTGTCCCACATAGAGATTTCTCAGGAGACAGATGAGGTGATCAGGCACTCCCATTTCTTTAAGAACTTGCCATAGTTTGCTGTGGTCGACACAGTCAAAGGCTTTTGCATAGTCAATGAAGCAGAAGTAGACGTTTTTCTGGAACTCTAGCTTTCTCCATAATCCAGCGCATATTTGCAATTTGGTCTCTGGTTCCTCTGCCCCTTCGAAATCCAGCTTGCACTTCTGGGAGTTCTCGGTCCACATACTGCCTAAGCCTGCCTTGTAGAATTTTAAGCATAACCTTGCTAGCGTGTGAAATGAGCGCAATTGTGCGGTAGTTGGAGCATTCTTTGGCACTGCCCTTCTTTGGAATTGGGATGTAGACTGATCTTCTCCAATCCTCTGGCCATTGCTGAGTTTTCCAAACTTGCTGGCATATTGGGTGTAGCACCTTAACAGCATCATCTTTTAAAATTTTAAATAGTTCAGCTGGAATATCATCACTTCCACTGGCCTTGTTATTAGCAGTGCTTTCTAAGGCCCATTTGACTTCACTCTCCAAGATGTCTGGCTCAAGGTCAGCAACCACACTACCTGGGGTGTACGAAACCTCCATATCTTTCTGGTATAATTCCTCTGTGTATTCTTGCCACCTCTTCTTGATGTCTCCTGCTTCTGTTAGGTCCTTACCACTTTTGTCCTTGATTATGGTAATCTTTGTACGAAATGTTCCTTTCATATCTCCAATTTTCTTGAACAGATCTCTGGTTTTCCCCATTCTATTGTTTTCCTCTATTTCTTTGCATTGCTCATTTAAGAAGACCCTCTTGTCTCTCCTTGCTGTTTTTTGGAAATCTGCATTCAGTTTCCTGTATCTTTCCCTATCTCCCTTGCATTTTGCTTGCCTCCTCTCCTCCGCTATTTGTAAGGCCTCGTTGGACAGCCATTTTGCTTTCTTGCATTTCCTTTTCCTTGGGATGGTTTTCGTTGCTGCCTCCTGTCTAATGTTACGAGCCTCCATCCATAGTTCTTCAGGCATTCTGTCCACCAAATCTAAATCCTTAAACCTGTTCCTCACTTCCACTGTGTATTCATAAGGGATTTGATTTAGATTGTATCTTACTGGCCCAGTGGTTTTTCCTACTTTCTTCAGTTTAAGCTGGAATTTTGCTATAAGAAGCTGATGATCTGAGTTACAGTCAGCTCCAGGTCTTGTTTTTGCTGACTGTAAAGAGCTTCTCCATCTTTGGCTGCAGAGAATATAATCAATCTGATTTCGATGCTGCCCATTTGGTGATATCCATGTGTAGAGTCGTCTCTTGTGTTGTTGGAAAAGAGTGTTTGTGATGACCAGCTTGTTCTCTTGACAGAACTCTATTAGCCTTTGCCCTGCTTCATTTTGAACTCCAAGGCCAAACTTGCCAGTTGTTCCTTTTATCTCTTGATTCCCTACTTTAGCATTCCAATCCCCTGTAATGAGAAGAACATCCTTCTTTGCAATTTGGTCATATCCGCTTTGAAAAATTCGTATCCTACCTCTTCTGTTTCATCCTTTCATTTGATGAGGTTTCAATGTCACGCTTCCATGTTACGGAAAAGTGCTGCAGTGATAAATTCGCAGATGTATGGTTCTATTCTCCAGAGACGTTTATAAGGAGTACAGAGTTACAGCAACATGTGACGGTTGCAGATTAATTTCTTCTACTTTGGGTCTGCCCCTGATACATACTGTATTGCCTGCAAATTGAGTAACCCTGGTCTTTTTTCACACAAAAAAACACACGTGTGGTCTTGATTAACAAGGTTGAGGGAGACCTTACTTGTGGGAGGGAGCATGGTTATTATGTTCTTTGCACACTGTAACTGGAGTGCTTTATTCTTCTGTTAAAGAACTCGAGGCAATTTCAGTAAATATTCCTGGTATTCCTGCTGAAATGCGTCGAATTTCCTTGTTCCTTGTCTTTTGGCGCCACCTTGTGATGGGATTTTAAAAAACAATGCACAGGACGCAGAGCATTTCCATATGGAAAGAATGAGTAGCACCCAGTTGGCCGGTTAGCTCAGTTGGTTAGAGCGTGGTGCTAATAACGCCAAGGTCGCGGGTTCGATCCCCGTACGGGCCACAACGTTGTATTTTATATATGTGAAGTGTCACAAGGCTAATATAACAACAAACTTGAGCATATATGTATATATTTTCCAATGGAAAGTGAGGCCTTTCTGACCCAAACTTTAACCCAAAGCATTTGAGCATTCTGGAGAAATTTACACATCATGCTAATGCTAAAATAATGATTAAACACAAAAAGTGGCGCCCAAATTAGATGTCACCACCAGAAGCTCTGAAGAATCCAGCAGCATCCAATAGAAAGGCAGATCGCATGCTGCTGCCCCCAAAGCTGCACCTGCCAGATGACACCACAAAATTCCACAGCAACCAACTGAAAACAGTCCTTTTGCAGCAACAAGGCCCAGCTTTTTCAATAGGCTGCAGCATTGCCAAGCAGGGAAAAACAAACAGAATAGGGCCTTTCACAATGGGGGGGGGGCACAGGGATGAGGCACAACAAAGGGGGAGGACACATAGCCATGGGGGGGGGGAGAAGAACCCTGAGTCAGCCAAAGCAGTGGGGGGGGGTGAGGTGCGACAGGGAAAACTGAGTAGGCCGCAGCATTGCCCAGCAGGAAAAACTGAGTAGGCCTCACCATTGCCCAGTAGGCCACAGGCAAAAACAAACAGAATATGGGGCTTTCACACCAGGTGTGGGGTGACAGAGATGAGGCACAACAAAGGGGGGGGGACACATAGCCCACCATGGGACTGAAACTGCCTTGGTCGCACTGGTTGATGATCTCCGGCGGGCTAGGGACAAAGGGGAGAGCTGTTTCCTAGCCCTGCTGGATCTCTCAGTGGCTTTTGACACCATCGACCATAACATCCTTCTGGACCGTCTAGAGCAGTGGTCCTCAACCCCCAGGCCACGGACCGGTAGTGGTCCGTGGATCAATTGGTACCGGGCCGCCTAAGGATCATTAAATACAATTAAATTTAAATTATTAAATCAAAACAATCTAAATAAAATATAAACAATAAACGTCGTCCCCCCTCAGCGGGCCGCAGTAAAATTATCAAACGTTGACTGGTCCGCGGCGATAAAAAGGTTGGGGAGCACTGGTCTAGAGGGCTTGGGAGCTGGGGGCACTGTTATACAGTGGTTCCACTCCTTCCTCCTGGGCCGTGTTCAGAAAGTGGTGGTGGGGGATGAGTGTTCAGACCCCTGGGCTCTCACTTGTGGGGTGCCTCAGGGTTCTGTCCTCTCCCCCATGCTTTTTGACATCTACATGCAACTGCTGGGAGAGATCATCAGAGGCTTTGGGCTGGGTGTTCGTCAGTATGCAGATAATACCCAGCTCTACCTCTCTTTCAAATCTCTTTCAAATCAGAACCAGTGAAGGCAGTGAAGGTCCTGTGTGAGTGCCTGGAGGCGGTTGGAGGATGGATGGTGGCTAACAGATTGAATCCTGACAAGACAGAAGTACCGTTCGTGGGGGACAGGAGGCAGGCAGGTGTGGAGGACTCCCTGGTCCTGAATGGGGTAACTGTGCCCCTGGGCAGCCTGGGAGTCATTTTGGACTCACAGCTGTCCATGGAGGCGCAGGTCAATTCTCTGTCCAGGGCAGCTGTTTATCAGCTCCATCTGGTACGCAGGCTGAGACCCTACCTGCCTGCAGACTGTCTCGCCAGAGTGGTGCATGCTCTAGTTATCTCTCGCTTGGACTACTGCAATGCGCTCCATGTGGGGCTACCTTTGAAGGTGACCCGGAAACGACAACTAACCCAGAATGTGGCAGCTAGACTGGTGACTGGGAGCGACTGCCGAGACCACATAACACCAGTCCTGAAAGACCTACATTGGCTCCCAGTACATTTCCGAGCACAATTCAAAGAGTTGGTGCTGACCTTTAAAGCCCTAAATGGCTTCGGTCCAGTATACCTGAAGGAATGTCTCCACCCCCATCGTTCTGCCCGGTCACTGAGGTCCAGCGCCAAGGGCCTTGTGGCGGTTCCCTCGCTACGAGAAGCAAAGTTACAGGGAACCAGGCAGAGGGCCTTCTTGGTAGTGGCACCCACCCTGTGGAATGCCCTCCCACCAGAGGTCAAAGAGAACAACAATTACCAGACCTTTAGAAGGCATCTCAAGGCAGCCCTGTTTAGGGAAGCTTTTAATGTTTGATGGATTTCTGTATTTTAATATTTTGTTGGAAGCCGCCCAGAATGGCTGTGGGAACCCGGCCAGATGGGCAGGGTATAAATAATAAATTATTGTTATTATTATTATTAACCCAGAGATGCATTTTAAATAAAAGCACACATTCTACTCATGTAAAAACATGCTGATTCCCGGACCGTCCGTGGGCCGGATTCAGAAGGCAATTGGGCCGCATCCAGCCCCTGGGCCTCAGTTTGCCTACCCGTGCTATAACACATGTGAAATAAATAAGGCTTCTCCTCAGTGGGGTGAGATTGATTCCAAAAGCACTCTCAATATTGTTTTCATCTTTAACCACAGAAAAGGCCCTCTCCTTAATTACCCTCCCTTCACCTTTTCTAGTGGGGAAGGGCCTTTGGTTATAATTAAAAGCCAGGATACCACTGAACATGCTCTGAACCTAAAGTACACTCAGAGTACCTTTAAGGCCTTTTTCAAACATCCCAGGCAAAGCAGTATTGAAATACCTTTGCAAACTCCAGCAAGACTTTAACTGCAAATTAATTTCAGCTGTGTGATGCCAACTTTGCTACCACATACACCCAGACAACACTATTACTGGCCCCAACAACATCCAACATACCATCTCAGGACTATTTAATTGCTCATCTTCTAACATTGTGTATGCCATCAAATGCCAAGAGTGCCCTTCAGCTCTCTATATTGGACAAACAGGCCAAACCCTATGCCAAAGGATAAATGGACATAAATCTGACATCAGGAACCACAAGACAGAGAAACCAGTAGGAGAACACTTCAATCTCCCAGGACATTCTATACAAGATCTCAAAGCAGCTGTTTTATTACAGAAAAATTTCAGAAACAGACTGGAAAGAGAAGTTGCTGAATTGCAACTCATTAGCAAGCTTAAAACCATAGAGCCACCTGGAATGAACAAAGACATAGGATTCTTATCTCATTATACATGATCACGCTTTCCTTAGCACCTCAGCCCTTGCTCCCCCCCAAGACCAATTGCAGTCATTAACAGTCATTAACAGTCATCAACAGGTTTACCACTCCTATCAGCCCATCACCCATTCCCATCACCCCACCCCCCACCCTCCGAATATACATAAGGGTCTGGCTACTTCTGTTTCAAGTGTATCTGACGAAGTGTGCATGCACACGAAAGCTCATACCAAAATAAAAACTTAGTTGGTCTTTAAGGTGCTACTGAATGAATCTTTTTATATCAGGGCCTTTGTTTGGTTTTCCAAATGAAGTACCTTTCTTTTTTAAAAAATAAAATAAAATAAAAATCCAAAGCAGAACCATGCTATTTTACTGCAGGAAAAACAGCAATAAACCTTGTGGCTTCTTAAAGAAGGTCAGATCATTCCTGTATGGTGGAAAATTTTGTGGTCACCAGCATCCTGCAAAATAGGTTCATGAAAGCTATATGGCATAAGAAATAAAGTTGTTCATATCTAGGAAACTTCAGGACTTGCTTTTCTTTAAAGAAATGATTTTACAATTGTGATAAAATGATCACATTGTTTTTGCACATTTATATAACCTGGTAGAAACAAAAGAAGGGAAAAACAAAATGTGGAGATGAGCTTTGAAGAAACCAAAATATGGACCTGCGTTGGCCGGGAATCGAACCCGGGTCAACTGCTTGGAAGGCAGCTATGCTCACCACTATACCACCAACGCTTTTCGTGTAAAGCAGCTTATTCTCTGATTCTTTATGGCTAAGCATCCTATTAGTTATGCCTGTGCGTTTCCACATGGTGGCGCCATTCACTAAGGATTTGAAAGTTGTGGGTCGCTTCATACATTTATGTCGAAGTTTTTCAAATTTCACTCCTTGAGGAGGAGGGCAATCCCTTTCTTTACACCTCCACAACTATAGTAAAAGTTAAAGCACTGTCGAATGGTAATTCAGTATCGAAACACACCGTGCTACCTTTTTGAAATGCTTTTTTCTAGTTCCATGGCTCAACTTCAAATCTTTAAGCACCTCTGCTAATTCTCTAAGAATAATGAAAGCATCGGTTATTGATCTGGGACGCAGGACGGAACAAAGACCCTTGAAGGGTCTGGGGAGTAAAATACATGCTCCAGGTGAGGCTCGAACTCACAACCTCGGCATTGCTCTCACAAGTACTGCTGTATAAGTACCGCGCGCTAACCGATTGCGCCACTGGAGCTGCTGCTCCGCAAGCTTCTGCCCAGTTTTCCTTGTGTGGCTCTCAAAGTTTTCGAAACTAGTGTCTTTTTTTAAAAAAAACAAAAACAAAATCTAGCGGCACAGAAAATTCCACTTATTTATATTTTAATGAAGGACAGACATGCGTAGCAAGGATTTCAAAGTAAATGGGAAAGATTGTCCTGGAGTATTCTTAAGTCACTATCACATCTTTGTGTGCCTGACTTTTTAAGACCAGGCCGCCCCAGTACAGTAAGTGGTTTTGTCCCACAGAACATCCACCGGAGTAAGCACGACAGTTAAGCTGGAATAAGCATTCAAATAAGGGTTATGTTTTAAAACACGGGGTAATCTTTCGAGTTACACAGAACTCTTTTTCAAGGGGCATGTTCAGAAAGTAGTTTGAAAGAAAGAGCAGTAGAAGCTTCAGAGCCACAGCACTTCAGCTCCACGCCCCTGTCCTTGAAACTACAGGATATTTTTTTTAATGGCAGAAGTACTGTACAGTACTGTACTAACAGAAGTCTACAATATGTATGCAATAAAAATCCATTTTGTCAGAAGTGGGATTCGAACCCACGCCTCCAGGGGAGACTGCGACCTGAACGCAGCGCCTTAGACCGCTCGGCCATCCTGACTTTCACTCCACCCTCCCCACATATTTGCAGATTACAGTAATACATTCTCTCCTCTACCTTTTCCCAATGTAAACTTTTGGCATATTATTATCATGTAAACCTTTATGGTTTATCATTGCATCCTCATATATTCATTTTTTTAAAAGGTATACCTTCAAAGTATGAATTTCAATGAGATTAAGAAGGAAGCACCCTCATCGACGAAGGCAATAAATTGCTATACAGTACATCCAGCAGCGCGACTACAATTTAAGGAACGTCAAGGGTGCTGCCACAACTTATATGGAAGCCTTTGGGAGTGCCACTTTACGGATTGGTTCTTACGTGCAAAGTCATTACGTCGTTACTGGACACTTATGCGCAGGATTCACACAACAAGCATTCACAAGTATACATTATCTGTTGTTGTTTTTTGTATGTTTGATGACCGACCACTGAGCAGCGTAAACTGGCAGGACTGATAAATCCACCGTGCGTTTGTGTTGATGTGGCGGGGACCAAAGGTATGCCGTAACTTTTGTTGGCCCGTTCCCACGGTCACGGTGTTGGTCTGAGTCTGCTGATTGTTTCAGTCTTTTTCAAACAGTGACGGAAGAGAATGCTCTCTGCAGGCTGATGATTCAGGTTAATTAGAAAACACAGTCCTGGGGTGTTCGGCGAGGAAAATGTACTGACTGGAAGTTATTAAGTATGGTCTCAATTGCTAAGCTCAAATGTCACCTTCCGTGACGTGACATCACTTTGCACAGAAGCAGACTGAAATCGTGGCTATTTCCATAGTATGAAAGGTTGCACGACTGTTCATCACTTGGTAGTCGTGGCCGAGTGGTTAAGGCGATGGACTAGAAATCCATTGGGGTCTCCCCGCGCAGGTTCGAATCCTGCCGACTACGCAACACGTAGCTTTTTTGTTTGGGATCTTTACAACCTCGCTTCTTTTGTTGTGGTTTCCTACATTTTTAAATAATATTTTCACACGGTAACCGACCCTTGGGCTGGAGAAATGGTGCCTGCTGTTTGCTAGCTGTGTCCTTTTACGCAAACCACGCAACACTCACGATAGGCGGCTTAGAGAAACTGGGGTTGCTGTTCCTGTCGCTTAGTGTGTTTCAAAGAATGGATTCAGCCTCGATAGCGGTGTGGATACGTTTTAAATCTCCCGCTTGGTCGATTCAGTCGTTCACCTTTTAATTTCTGAAAAGCAGACGTGCAGGAAGCGATTGAAAAAAGTTTCCTCGGCCCTTCAAACTTGGGAGCTGCATGTGTTTGTTTTTCAGCTGATAAGGGTTACGCATTTTTTAATATGTTCAGATGATACACTATCTCCTGGACAGTTAAATTTCGCAGGCACCAAATATGGCTGAGCTCTGGTTACCTGAACATACCTCACATTGCACTTTGCCCTGAGAAATCGTTGGTTAACTTTGCGCACAGAATTTATGTGCAGCAAGAAGGAGACAGTCTACAGTATTTGCTTCTTGTTCATGGGTTGTCACAATTGAGGTATGCTGCATAGCAGGGAGAACTCACCACTTTTTCATGCATAAGCGTTGGTGGTATAGTGGTGAGCATAGCTGCCTTCCAAGCAGTTGACCCGGGTTCGATTCCCGGCCAACGCAGAGTTTTCCTTTTCCGAGCTTTGATAGTTTTATGGGTGTTTTTTAAAAACTATTAAAATACTGTTTTCCAGTTTTCGTTTTCAAAACAATTATTAAACTTTCCGTTCAGGGAATAAAGAAAGAAGTGGAATGAAAAGGGAGCATAGGTTACATTTTATTTCCGTGGGAAAATGTGCATGCATGGGCAAATTTTTATTCAACCTGCTCTGCAGCATCTTCCTTCCTCCCTTCATGAGTCTTTTCGTTGAATAAAAACTTGCAGTTCTGCTGCGTTACGGTAAGTTAAAGCTCAGGATTGAAAAATTAGGCATAGTTTTGAGGAGATATTTGAACCATGGCAAAATATGTTACTGTATATAAAAGTTTGTATCAGCCATTTCTACCCATGTGAAAAAAACATATGTAACCAGCTCCTCGTTAGTATAGTGGTAAGTATCCCCGCCTGTCACGCGGGAGACCGGGGTTCGATTCCCCGACGGGGAGAGGTGATATTTTTTCCCCCCTCAATCCATTTTCAAAAGCAATTATAACGCTACAAACTCAGTGATATGGATATTTGATTTACAGTATATGAATGAAGTCTTATTAACTTAATGTGCGAGTGGGGGTGTTGTAAAAGATAGATAGCGCTGCTTAGCTAAACTTACACGCAGACTGTTCATTGATCTCTTGCTTGATTTGTGCCTTGTTTAATTTCTAAAATACTGGGCTCACTGCCCTAGACTAGCTTGGAAATGTTATCTTTTCACCTGAAAACCCTTTCCTTCTACGCTCAGCAGACTGTGATTTCGGCACAGGTGTAAGAAAGGAACGCTGTACATGTTCAGAGGAATTCTTTCTTTCTCCTTGGCCCGCTCCAGAGTATTCTTATCAATGAAATAGGTTTTGGGAACCCGGAATGATCATGTCCCTAATTAATTAAACCGCATTTAAAAATAAATATACCTTTTATGTAATGTAATAGCTTAGGGAAGTAGTTGCTTCTCATTCAATCCATCTCCAAAGATGCCTGTCTGCATTTCATTTTATTCCAGATTATTTAAGAAAATAAAAATAATAATTCCCAAATAGCTTTTTAATGAAAGCATTATTTTTTAAATAGTCTTTTTATGAATGTTTTCCTGCTTTACAATAATTGTTGTTTGTGTGTCTGTGCGTGCTTTCTTTAACATTATCCTTTTTGCTGTTGTTGTATGTATATATGTAAGATCACGACCAAAAAGGAAAAAAGGACCAATTCGGAAACACGAAGGCACCACTGGGATTTGAACCCAGGATCTCCTGTTTACTAGACAGGCGCTTTGACCAACTAAGCCATGGCGCCCCACATGTAAAGAGAAAGCATAGAAATTAGAGGCTTTTATGCAGTTATAATTGCAGTTATAATTGGAAAATGCTCTATGGCAGTAGAGCTCTATGGCAGTAGACCTTTGCTGAATGCAAACTTTAAAAGAGGCAGGCTGCAATCAAGTGTGTACACTCTTCCTCTGTGCAAACCCTCCCACATATGCATGTGATGCCATCTGAGTGTAAATTGTCTCCGTGGTGCATTAATAGCATGCGAACAGAAACACAAATTTTAAACAAAATAAAAAAAATCCTTCCAGTAGCATGCACACGAAAGCTCATACCAATGACAAACTTAGTTGGTCTCTAAGGTGCTACTGGAGCGATTTTTAAAATTTTGTTTCGACTACATCAGACCAACACAGCTATCTACCTGTAACAAATTTTAAAAGGAGTTCTAGGAAGTGTTGTCTCCACTGGGAAAACAAAACGCTGAACTGGATGGGCCTTGGCCTGATCCGGCGGCGCTCTTCTTGTGTTCTTAAGCAGGTTCAATTTTTTTAAAGACACACTTTTAGCTCAAGCAAGTCAGACAAGCTAATTCTCATGCTATGTTAGTTCCACTTGATTTTTTATTTTTATATTTTTATGATTATGGTGTGGACGGTCTCCCTTGATCAGCATTGTTTGCGGTTCTGGGAAAGGCTCGTCTGATGGCTTGCTAACCTGAAACAAAGCAGGCAGTGGGCTGGAGTGCAAATAACACTATTTCTCATGAGGTGGCCAAAGTATTGGAGCCTCAGCTTCAGGACCTGTCCTTCCAGTGAGCACTCAGGGCTGATTTCCTTCAGAATGGATAGGTTTGATCTTCTTGCAGTCCATGGGACTCCCAAGAGTGTCCTCCAGCACCATAATTCAAAAGCATCCATTTTTCGGCGACCAGCCTTCTATATAATACCTAAAAAAACTATTTAAGAGCCTGGGTAGCTCAGCCAGTAGAGCATCAGACTTTTAATCTGAGGGTCCAGAGTTCAGGTCCCTGTTCAGGTGTGTCCATTTTCTCCTTAGGAAATAGAAATCATTGTTCTCTTCAAATTACTCCACTTCACCTTACCACCTTCTTGGCAATTACTGGTTAGCATACCCTTCCCCAGCCCTGGCGCCCTATGATAAGAGTTTTAGTCCAAAACATGGGGTGGGGGCAGCTACTAGGCTGCAGTGGCAGCACTGGGTGGGTGGGGGAGGGGAAAATGGGGGAACAGATAGAAGGAAAAAAATATATTTCTAGATGGGTGAGCTGTGTCCCACAGGTAAAGAAAGCTCTCTGAAAGAAAGAAAGAAAGAAAGAAAGAAAGAAAGAAAGAAAGAAAGAAAGAAAGAAAGAAAGAAAGAAAGAAAGAAAGAAAGAAATATATGTTAGTGGCAGGGGCCCAGCAATGGGGGGCAACTTAGGGGGTGAGTTCCTTGCCTCCCTAACCCCCCTACTCTGGTGCCAACCATGCTAGGCAGGGTTAATTTGGAGGACAGATTGTCTGGGTAACTGAGTATTGTGGCATAAGCTTCTGCAATCACTGACTCGACATTTATTATAATCCCATTTGATCACCATGTGGTTCGGCAGAAGTGGATTAAAAATGCTTTATAAATAACGAAATCTTTTCTGCCTAGCAATTTGTACCGCTGAGGAAGATGGGGAGCTTGTTGCAGTTCCTTTGTGATAAGCAGATTGTTGTTACCTGGAAATATGTAGGGCTGGACTTCTGGAAGAATATCTGTGGCCCTCTAGACTACATAGAATCGTAGAGTTGGAAGATACCCCGAGAGTCAGCTGGTCCAACACCCTGCAATGCAGGAATCTCAACTAAAGCATCTATGACAAAAATAAAAGTGATGAGAGGGGGCTCTGTGCAAATGGGAGGGGCAGTTAAGAGTTAGTTAGAAGACAAAGGGAGAGTTTGAAGGAGAGTTTTAGGGTTGGCCATGATGTGACCTAGAGTGGAAAGGGTTGTCTGCTGTTAAAGGCAGCAAGCTGGAGAGAGGGTCAAAGCATGACCACTATGGGAGAAGCAAGACCCTCTTGGGGTCTTAATGCTGGGAGCCCCTCCATCGTAGGCTCAGGTTGTATACAGTATATGTGTAAATAAGCCATAGATCAGGGGTCAGCAAACCTTTTCAGCAGGGGGCTGGTCCACTGTCCCTCAGACTTTGTGGGGGACCAGACTATAATTTTGGGGGGGGGGGCGTGGGATGAACGAATTCCTATACCCCACAAATAACTCAGAGATGCATTTCAAATAAAAGCACACATTCTACTCATGTAAAAACATACTGATTCCTGGACCGTCCGTGGGCTGGATTTAGATGATTGGGCCGCCCCAACCCCCGGGCCTTAGTTTGACTACCCATGCCATAGATCCTAAATACACCACAGTCTCTGCTGTACCTCATTTCCAAAAGGACTTATGTACCCCTGGTGTGTGACAAAATAAACTTTAGTGCCTTGTGGAGTTTCCTGATTGTGCTCTACAGTATTTAAAACTTTTGTTCAGATGAGGAACTGGGGACTATTTGCGGTCTGGTACGTGAGATCGCGCAGGATTTCAAGACTGACCTGCGGTTCCAGAGCTCGGCGGTGATGGCCCTGCAGGAGGCCAGCGAGGCTTACCTGGTCGGCCTTTTCGAAGATACCAACCTGTGCGCCATCCACGCCAAGCGGGTCACCATCATGCCCAAAGACATCCAGCTGGCTCGCCGCATCCGCGGAGAAAGGGCTTAAATTATCAGGACCTCTCAAAGAACAAAAGGCTCTTTTAAGAGCCACTACACATACTCAAAATTACTGGAAATTGCTTTTGTCTCCTTGCTTTCGGTGTTCCCTTTGGTAGGGCAAAATGCCCATGGTGTCCTAGCAAAAATTTTCTGCATGCAACTAATACAGGTATAAATAGTAAGCGCTCAGGTTGGGGTGGTGGTAGATCGCCATTACAGAATGTATATATGTCCTCCATTATGGTGTAGAAAAATGCAAATATTTTTGGCCACTTCGCTAAGGCTTTAGCAGTCTTCAACCCGAGACACTGCTTCAAATAAGTAATGATACCTTTTGGAGTGTCCAGCCAGCTAAATTATGCCTAGAGCAAACCCATACTTTGATCTTAATATACTTGTAGTGTGCCTATGCATAGGACCAACAGGGTAGAAAGCTTGATTACATGCTATGGGAAATTTTACAGCTCTTTCCGTAAATAAACAGTGCCTCATTATACTGAATTGCTTCCCCTAACCTAGAACTTTCCACTTGTATGAAAAGGGTCCTACACATTTTATTCATACCACTAAAATATATAAATATCACAGCTGATCTAACCTGCAATTTTAACATCCAGCTTTGCTGTTTCATGCTTGAGTTGCCTGGTAAATAGTTCACATTTTTGGATTTTGACAGCATACAGAAAGGTATTTAATAGCAAATCGAAGCATATCTGGTGGTTATCCAATGAGCCAACCTTAAGCATGCTTGGGTTAATTTTACAGCACTGGAATCTGCTGCAGGCCTCTAGCCCAGTGGTGGCGAATCTATGGCACATGTGCCAGAGGGCACTAAGAGGCCTCTCTGGGCACGTGCGCTGTTGCCCAAGCAAGGCCATAGCTTCCCTCGCGTGCCGTTCAAGCAAGGTGCTGAGCAGGCGTTGACTTTTGATGCACCAGGGCCAGTCTATTTCCTACTCAGGAGTAAGCTGCCTTGAGCTCAGCAGGGCTTAACTCCCATGCCAAGAAACACATAAAGACAGCAACCTAAGAAGGGACTGCTGGGTTTACATGTTCGCTGGGCTGGAAGCTGACAGAGAAATTCATTCCGTGGAGGCTGTGATCAAATGGCAGCCAAAGAAACAGTAAAATATAATAATAATTCCTCACCCATCTGGTTGGTTTTTTTTATTACGGTATTAATATTTGTATGCATGCTCGCAGACAATCATTATCTCATTAAAAATTGGGAGAGGGTGGCTATTAGTACAGCACTCCAGTGTTCATTAGTGGTCAAAATTGTGGAGCCTTCTGGAAAAAATATGTATTTTCGAGTTTAGTGGCTCATAACACCACTTTGTTTCGGAGCAATACCAGTGCTTTTTTTCTGTAGTGACGCAGGGGAACACATACCCCTAAACATTTTGTGTATTTATTTTTCCCAATTTGAACTATTTATTTTTCTCCGGTGGCGATTATGGAAAGATAATTTAACAAATTGCAATGCAATAACTTTTATGAAGGATTATTTATTACAACAGCAGTCATAACAGGTCTTTAAATTAGCGCGACAGGCTCCAGATCACCCCTTTTCGCCCCTGCACCTGACCGGATCTCCCACCCACCCACCCGCCCTTTAGGTCTTCCCTTAGTTAGGATGTTCGCTTTGACCTTGCTATGGACTTCGGTTGGTCGCCTTTGGTTGCCCAAAGGGCCCTGGTAGGAGTTTTTTATCCAATTGGCTAATTGGCACCGGCCTCTTGGTTTTTTTGCCTGCCTTGTAGCAATTCATCACAACTTCTTTTGGTACAGTGGTGCCTCGCTTAACGAATGCCCTGTCAGACGAATTTTTCACTATACGAATCGATTTTGCGATCGGAGGTTGCCTCGTCTTGCGAAGCGTGGCCATAGAAAAACAAACCTCCGACTACAAAGTCCAGCGTGCAGCGAAAAATTGCCAGGGCTTTTTGCCGCCTGCCTTCCCCTTGGCTTGGGGAAGGCAGGCGGCAAAACACCCCCACATCGCCGCACTTCTGTTGGGCAGGGGGAAGGAGGAAATCCCGGATCTGTCAGGCGTTTTCGCTGGCTGCCTTCCCCAATTCAAAACACCCCCGCACCAGCGCACTTTGGCTTTGGGTGATGGGGCGAAAGCCAATACCTCTCACTTGCTTTAACCAATAAAGTTGAGGCCTTATTCTACCCATTAACCCTAATACCACGTGTCACTGTGTCTTTATTTATCACGGGGGGGGGGGAGGTCCTCGAACCGCAAGTAGGTTTTGAATTGCAGTTTGGGCACTCGGTCTCTAAAAGGTTCACCATCACTGATCTTAGCAGACTTTTTTTAAAAGTGAAAAGCAAGTACAGCTCTTTTAAAGAAAAAGTGGAGGGCTCTTAAAAGAGCCTTTTGGTTTAAGTGGAGTGGTTGTTTTCAAAGTTTACTTGGAGCTGGTGTACTTGGTGACAGCCTTGGTGCCCTCCGACACAGCGTGCTTAGCCAACTCTCCAGGCAGCAGCAGGCGCACAGCAGTCTGGATCTCCTGGGAAGTGATAGTGGATCGCTTGTTGTAATGGGCCAAGCGGGAAGACTCAGCAGCGATGCGCTCGAAGATATCGCTGACGAAGGAATTCATAATGCTCATGGCTTTGGAGGAGATCCCTGTGTCCGGGTGGACCTGCTTGAGGACCTTGTAGACATAGATGGAGTAGCTCTCCTTCCTGCTCTTCTTGCGCTTCTTGTTGCCCTTCTTCTGGGTCTTGGTGATGGCCTTCTTCGACCCTTTCTTAGGCATGGGAACGGACTTTACTGGCCCGGGCATTTTCAAACTCAGCTGCTACTTGCGGTTCGAGGACCCGCCCCCCGCAATAAATAAAGACACAGTGACATGTGGTATTAAGGTTAATGGGTAGAATAAGGCCACAACAGGGAGGAGCCTGTTGATGCAAATACAACTGAAACTGAAAGCTCCCCCTGGTGCCACCGGGGTCGTGCCATGGCCCTAGCCACCAGCAGGGAGTCGGATGGGATCCACGACCGCCGGATCCCTTTAAGGGGATACCCCTATAAGAGGAGGGTTGGATGATGGCCACAACCAGTCCTCGAACACACCAGACAACTCCATATTCCAATGCCTACCGCCACCCGAGCCAAAAGGGCTCGCCGCCAATACCCTCACCCGCTGTAACCAAACCCTAATGCTTCGTGTGATATCAGCAAGCCAGATGTCATTTCCTTGATTTGAAAGATGCACGCCATCATCACGGAAGAGAGCCGCCTCACTGAACCTGATTTCAGGGTGCTCCACAACACGACCCTCCATGCCACACAGTTTGCGTGCCAAAACACGATTCAGCAGTTTCCTGGATTTTCCCAAGGCCCGTGGGTTATGATTGTCGTGCCACACTCTCCTCTTGAGCAGTGTGGACCAAAACAAGGTAGTAGCAGGGAACAAGGCAGCAAGTCCATCAAAGTCCTTCTGTATATGAAGCAATAAGTCCACGCTCTTCCTGTATGCAAGATCATTTCCCCCAAGTTGTATAATGATGACATCAGGGGGACCGCAAGCAGCAGCTCGAGCTGCCACAGCAGGCATCAGCTCTTCCCAACGCATCCCACGCCTTGAAATCCAGGAAACGCACACGTCAGCCGGCAAACCCAGGTTGTCGCCAAGGCCACGATCGCACGCCCGCACTCGTGCCCAGTGCACGATGCTGTGCCCACAAATCCAGACTCGTACTGAAGGTGAAGTTGTAGGATGAAGGGAGGTAAGTGGTTGCCAACTAAAGGTCCTTACGAATGTACCCCTTATAGGCGTTCGACTTCCAACGGCCCAATTCCTTGATCCTGTCTGTAGGGAGGCCTAAAGGTGCTGCAGAGGTAGCAGCCCCTATCCTAAAAAAGAATGGGCGGCATATTCTTTTGCTGGAAACCCGCATGCGTCAATTGCCATACGCAGGACCCGCGTGAATTGATGCCTCATCAGCCGGGAACCGTCCTCATGAATGAATAGTGGGCCAGAGCCAGGAGGTCTCAGACACAAATAACGCCTAGTGTCTTTTACAGGACAGGGACCTAGACTCCGTGAAGCTGCTAGTTTTAACCAGGCACCCTTGCCACACTGATCAGTTTTTGAACTCCGGATATGTACTAACAGTTCAGCACTGGATAGCTGAATGTCCTTTAAAAGAAGGCCACGATAGGAATCGTCTGAGTGCTTTTCCACCACTATCTCCCCGACCCTGAGGGCCCCAAAGAAGGATATGGCATAAGCTGCAGAGAATAAACGTGCTTCGTATCTAGACCAACAAATAGACCTCAATTTTTTGCGAAACAAGAAGAGCAAGTCATAAGTTATTGGCCTCCACCCTTCGGCTTTTTTGGGCTCAAGCCTGCCCCAACCATCAATTGCCCTGTGGACGATGAAGTCCGCACAAGGGTCCAGGGAGAATAGAAATTTACTGAAGAATGTAATTGCAGCTGAATGTATTTTTAAAGTTTTAGCTGCCCGCCCCAAAGTGTACTGATGTTCCAAATATTGTAATACGTGATCTGTAGTCGGTGGGATATTGTGTGCAAGGGCTAGAACGTTGCACCGGTAATCCATAAAGTTACACCAGACTTTATTGTAAGAACAGAGAGTAGAGGGGGCCACGGAGGCCAATACTCCCTTAATCACGTTGCGTTTCCAAGGCTCCAGAGGTGGTCCGGGAAGGGTTCTGGCCACTGCTGAGCTAGAGGTGCCAATGACCGGAAGCAGTCCATCTGAAATTGAGATAAAGCATCCGCTATGTCATTCATTATCCCTGGAACAAACTTGGCTGAAAAAATCCCCTCTGCCTTCCCCCAGTAGGACTCCAGAGAGGCATCGCTATCATAATCAGATGACGTACCTGACTCCGAACTGCGCGAACGCGACTTCCTGCAGACATGCTTCTTCTTATGACATCTCTTCCATTCTTGCTTGTCCGGCACAGCTGGCTCTTGATCCCTGTGGTCCTCATCACCTTCAGAAGAGGTGTAGGAGTGCTGTACGTGCTTACCCCCAGAATGGCCCCTCTCCGCTGGCCTGCCTGTTCGCCTTGACTGGTGTTTTTTCCGGGCCTGACGCTGCTCATCCTCCCCATCAGAAGAGGTGTTTGACTCCTGGATATGTTTCGTCTTGGCACGTCTCTTTCCACCCGGCTGCTGGCTCTTCCGGGCATGAGGCTGTGCTTCTTCGCCTCCGGAAGAGATATCGGCCTCAGGATGCTGCACCCTATGCCGCTGACCCTGGGGAAGGCTCAAGGAAGACTGGGGCAAAGATGAGTCATGGAGGGGGGCCTGTACAGTTTGGCCCCTAGCCACAGATGCTACAGATATTAAGGCAGCGACCGGGGACCTGTCAGGCATACCTGACCGTGGATCGTGAAACAAAGACGCGGACGTGCCCGGCTGATCCTCTCGCTGCGTATCAGGAATAACCTCTGGCGAAGGAGACCTAGACGCCTCAGAGGAAGGGTCAGACATGCAGTCCTCATAACTCAACACCAGAGATTTGAGTTCGCTAAAGAATTGCGCCATCGGCTTAGGGGTAGCACCCTTCTTACGTGGAGCCCGCGGTTTGTGGGCTGGCTGTCCCTTTGCGTTAGAGGCAGTGTCACCTTGGGCGGGCATCTTTCCTGGCTCCACATCCTTTGCTGGCTGCGCGTCCACGGCGACTTTGTTACCTGACTCCATCTGGGAACTAACCAACAAGGGTCAATAACAATATTATGTGTCCAAAGTAGTTTATTTATTTATTTATGTAGTAAGTTTTTATTCTAAATTTTATTTATTTTTATGTGTTAATTTTATTATTATTATTTTTTTATTTTTTTTTATTTATCTGTATTATTATTATTAATAATATATAAGTACTATGATTATTTCGCTATAAACTTTAATAATATATGTGAGCGCACGTGCAACTGCACTAGCAAGCCAGATAAATCTATCTTAGAGCCTTTTAAAAAGCAGACACCAGCAAAGGCAAGCTTGAATCAACAGGTAATGTAGCTTAGGGCCAGATAAACCACACAAAGGAAACAATTACTTGCGCCAGAGAGCAATCAGGTTGCCTGGGGCACAGCTGCTACAGTCAAGAGGGAACAATGACTTATACCGGGGAGAACTCCCAATGCAATTAAGTGTCTATTGTTGTTAATGCAGCCCCCAAGGAGAGGCAATGAATTAGCCTGCTCAGTGCCCTGGCAAAGAACGCTGGATTTAAAGGAAAAACAGGTCTACTTAGTATCTACTTGAGGCCCGAGAAAAGCCCAACTTAGTAACTTTCAAGTAAAAGCAAAGATTCCTGAATTAGTTCGTATATAAAGTTGCCTAGGTAACGCACTGCTGTATTTTTATTTATTTATTTAGTTAGAGAAAGGAAAAACAAAACAAAAGACCAAGAGACACACTCAAAATGGCTGCCCGGGGCTGCACACGTGGGGACACTCAAGATGGCACCGGGTTTAAAGGGGGGGGCCACTGAATCAAAATAACCACACACAAGATGGCAACCACAACAAACTAGGGAGGGCAAAACATGTCCCGCGTGCGCCAAGCAGCCGGCACCGAGGGTAGGTCAGGCTCTAGAGGGGGCAGAAACTAGTGGTCGCAATCAAGATGGCGCCTCCCACGTAACCTAGGTAACCAGAGGGGGACAACACGTGGCGCCTGCTAAGGGATGGGGAGCATGCAAAGCCGAGGACTGAAAATGGCCCCAACAACCAAGGGAAGTAAGCCAACCCCCGCAGGAACACCCCACACGTAATGATACCACTTCTTAATGAAGAGGCTGGAGAAGCGCAGTAGCGCTGCAATGGTGGGACCACCCACACACACAATATGACCCCCCCACCACACCGGGAAAGATGAAAGAGCGGCTGCCGTGGGTACCCAATTGGGGCTTAGGAGCTAGCAGCAGCAGTGCAGTAATTCAAAGCAGCCTGCGCCTCACCGTCCCCTGTGGGCACAGAGACCACAGGACAGACTCAAGAGAGGGCTGAGAGACGTGCGGAAATGGGGCAATCAGAGTACTCACTGCAATGTCCCAGGTGGGCGGCCCAGCAGAGGAGCGCGGCTGTGCTCAAAAGAAGCTTCAAAGAGGTCCGCGATTCACCGCGGCAAGGAGCGAAGGCAGCGCTGCGACGCAGGCACAATGAAGAACCAGCAGGCAACAAGGAAGCGGCAACAGAGGCTTGAGTCGGCGGTGGGATGCGCAGCGCGCTAAGGACCCTGCCTCCCGGCAGCTGCTTTTTCCGCCGATCAGCTGGGAGGTGGGTGCGTGCGGGAGAGAAGCTCGCTCAGAAGTCCGAGAGCGGCGGGAGCGGTGGCCGGAGCGGCGGCGGCTGAAACACCTAAAAGAGGGAAGAGAAAAAGGAAGGGGGCAGCTCCCACGTGGTCACTCCGACGACGATCCAGCTACGATCCAGATCCGATGAGGTGCAGGGGCGAAAAGGGGCGATCTGGAGCCTGCCGCGCTAATTTAAAGACCTGTTAGCTCCGCCCCCCCCCCCAGCTGGCCCTCTTGGCCAGCCCTGAGCACGGCAGGTAAAGGTGGAGCAGGGGGTCCCGCCCGCAAATTCCCCCCTCTCTGAAGAGGAGGGATCTTACCATGAAGCCCACTAGGTGACCCTGGGCCAGACACCATCTATTAGCCTGCTTTGCCTCACAGGGTTGTTGTGAGGGTAAAATGGGGGTGGAGGTGGGGAGAAAACACTGCCTTGAGCTCTTTAGAGAAAAAGGCGGAGTATAAATTGAATAAATAAATAAGTAATAAAATAAACAACAAACCAGCACTATACTATACTGCTGCTAGTAGCATTTGTATTTTTAAAACTCTGCAGAGTTGACAGGAGTCTGCTCTCGTTAAGGATCCTGATCATTTAATGACAGTCTCATTTAAGTACAGTCCATATGAATAGTCCACGTGAATTAAAGAGAAACCAGCAGATCCTTTGCTTGGAAATTAAACAAAGGGTCTGATGGTTTCTCTTTAAGGTTTCCAAACTCAAAAGAGAGCAGGGCAATTAAAGGCACAGAAGTCCTGTCCTCTATTGAGTCTGGCGACCCTAACGTAAATGCTATTACAGTATACAAAACGTGGGTGTAAAATTATTATGGTTACTAAACAGCCCTCGGGTCTCACCCACCTGCTGGTGATCATTATTAAGTGATAGTGATCATTATTAAGTTATAGTAAACCGGTGTGATGGGGGAGGTGTTTTGCCAGCATATCTGGAAAGTCCTCTTTCGAAACAACCCAAAAGATCTGAATCCTTACCGAACACCTGTGCTTAGTCCTGAAAAAGAATGGCTTGAATGAAACGGAGTGACATTTTAACAGTAGGAAGTCAATGGAAGAATACAGCAGCATCTAAGGTAGTGTGGCCGAGCGGTCTAAGGCGCTGGATTTAGGCTCCAGTCTCTCCGGAGGCGTGGGTTCGAATCCCACCGCTGCCAAGTGTCCTTTTCCTTCGCTATGATTTCCATAGCGCTTATCCTCTGTTATATGTATACTGTATTGCCTTGGAAGAAAATCCAAGTTCAGGAAGAGAAACGTGTAGACTTAGGGCTTGGTTTTTTTAAATACATTCCCGTTTTTCTTCCTGCTTTTAAGAACATTTGCTTTAAACAATAAATAAAACGAAACTTCCCACATAAAAAAAACCTTTTTGGTTTCCTGTTGTAGACGGTAGAATTCTAGCGTCGCTTCGAATCAAAGAAGCAAAAAAGTGCCGTTTCTGCCTCCCACAAATTAATGCATGTTGTAGAATATATGAAAATAAAGTTAACGAAGAAGCCGGGCTACTGTTTCAAGACATGGGTAACGCTGGATATATGGTGGCGGAGAAAACATACATGGCACTATAGAGGCTAGACTGAGCATACAGAAGGCTAAAAGAAGTGAGGAGAAACAATGTAGCAACTGCCCGGCTAGCTCAGTCGGTAGAGCATGAGACTCTTAATCTCAGGGTCGTGGGTTCGAGCCCCACGTTGGGCGCACACTTTTTGTCTAATTATTTAAAAGCAACACCAATCACCATTTTAGAAGCCATATGTTACCGCAGACTCCTTTTTTTTATTTTTTCTCTTAAGTGAAGCAGGGCGGAGCGGTAGCAGGAAAACGGAATAGAAGAACCGGTGTCTTGAAGTCAACCTTCCAGAAACTTGGAAACTTTGGCACTAAACAATGGAGGCAAATCAATGGGAATTAACAAGCATGACTATTCATAACGGCTTTTAATTTCATCAGGATGAATTCGAAAGGTCATTGGATACCATGTCACCACAAGATCTACATGTTACTACATTGTATTATAGGAAACACTTAGTGTATACTGTATCTCTCTCCCGTGGCTGCATTCTGATAACAAGGTCTGGTCTAGCACAGTGCAGAGAGACCTTCCGAGAACCACCAGGTCCACCAACAAACCCCTGCATTTCCCAGCACTGATTCACCAGGGAATCATATAAGTTTATCATCTAGTTCAGCCTCATGCTCTGTGCAGGAATCTTGCAACAAGCACAGCACTCCCAAGAGCCCTTGTTAAGGAGAGCCACCCTCCGCCAGAGACAGACTCTACTGCTCTGTCCACCAACAGTTCCTACTGTTAGGAAAATTCTCCTTATGTTTACTCCGAATCTACATCTGTGCAATTCTGCCCATTTGCTCAGTTCTGCCCATAGGCTGTTGCACCAGGGCAGAAATAAAAAACCACGATTTCAGAAATCTGCTTGAAGAAACTACACTGTGGCAGTAGCAGGGCTGGCGCACTCACGTGGCAAGATGAGGCGACCAACTCAGGTGGAAGGATCCACAGGGGCAGCAGATCTGACCTCCAAGGAAAGCATTGCCCACTGCTGCGCTGTGGCACACTCCTTGGAGGTCAGATCTGCTGCCTCTTCAGCAGCCCACCCCAAAGCTCCCTCTTGGAGAATAGGAGGTACTGCTGGTCTCCTCCCATTCCTAGAGTAGAAATGGCTGGGGCGGCCCTCTATGGCAGTGATGGTGAACCTATGACACGCGTGTCAGACGTGACACGCAGAGCCCTCACTGCTGGCACGCGCCCCACCGGCCCATTCACACTGTTGTTGTCCCCCCCCCCACCATTTGTTCTCCCGCTCCTCCTTACAGCTTGTCTCCGCTAGAGCTTGTCTCTGCTACAGCTTGTCTCCGCTGTTAAAACCTGGGTCCTTTTTTGTTGTTGTTGTTGCTGGTAGCCAGAGATTGGTTTTTTAACCCTTTCTGTGCTGTTTTTCTGGCGCTTTGGCAGACTATGATTGGGTGTAACAGCGTTCGTTTTTTAACCTGTTCTGTGCTGGGGGGGTGGCGCTTTGGCAGATTATGTCAGTGCTGCGTGTTAGTTCCAGTGAAGGTATTATTCGTCATTTATTTCTGTTCTCTTTCCTCCCAAAACAGCACAGCAGCTTTGGGGCATCCCCCCCAAAAAAGCAAAGCAGCTTTTGCACCCCCCAAAAAAACCTCCAAAACTTTGGTCAGCAGCTCCCCCCAAAAAGCTCAACAACTCTGGGCACTTTGTGATAAATAAGGGGTTTTTGGTTTGGTTAGGTTAAATAATTAGTTTTTGGTTTATTAAATACAGTTATATATTACAATTATACATTTTTGTTATTTAAACTATAAATATCGTGAAATTATGGTTTTTTTCTTGAAGTGGCACACCACCCAAGTTATGCTCAGTTTTTTGGCGAATTTTGACACACCAAGCTCAAAAGGTTGCCCATCACTGCTCTATGGTCTCCTGGGTGCTCCACCCATTCAGTGTGCCACTGGGCAAGGTTGACTTGACTCCCCCACTTGTTTCCGATGTAGATCTTTATTCCCTCTTTGTTCCTGATGTTGATCTTCACTCACCCTTTCCTCTCTGCTGGGAGGGGTACGCAACAGTTTATGGATTGCCTCAGGTGCCAACATGTCTTGAACCAGTCCTGAATAGCCTTAAAGACTTTGCAACTCAAAGGACTAAGAGACCACCACCACCACCAAGGCACACTCTCACAGAGGTCCAGAGAGGACCAGGCCACTTCCAGATTTGAAATCATAACAATAAAAAAATGAAATGATCTCACATGCACTTGATCTAGAAACAGCCACTAGCGGTGAGTGTTCTTTGGACAATCAGCTGGTCTGAGAGGACATGATCATCATGGTATAATCTTCTGCCATCAGAAGTGATATAATTTAATTACTATTTATGAATATTTAAAGCTCTGTAATATGACAAAATATGTATTTTACCAAATAACATCTCTTATTTGTTTAAATTTGCAGCTCTAAGCTGAAAGTGTGCCAAACTTTAGGCAGATGCGCATGAAATTGTCAAATGCCAAAAGAATTGGCAAGCAACTAAATCTGAGCCTTCCACAACCTGGTATCATTCAGATGTCCTGGACTTTAGCTCCTAGCATCTCTGACCATTAGTCCTGTTGTCTATGGTTGTGTACACACTACACCTTTAAAGCCCATTCAGAAGCACACTCTTTCCTTCAAAGCATTCTGGCACTACAGTTTATTAATAGTTGCTGGGAATTGCCGTTCCGTGAGGGGTTAACTACAGTGCCCATAATTCATTAAGAGAACGAATACATTCCAAATGTGCTTTAAAGGTGTGGTGGGTTTGCACCCTACCTCTGGAGGGTGCTAGGAGAGGGAAGGCTGCTCTAGGGTCTATGATTGAATATCAGTTGTTGAGGAGGGGGCTGATACTTTCAGGTCCTTCTCTTGGCATTTGATTGGCCATGGCTGGGAAGCAGGATGCTGCTGCATGGACTTTTGGTCTGATCCAGCAGGGCTCCTATTATCTTCACATATCTCTTCATGTTCTCCTTTGTATCCAGCTTTGTCAAAGAAGAAACATGCTGCTTGCATACACAGGGCTCTCTTCATGCAAGGAACCATGAAAAAAAAGGGAACGATTCTCCTACGGGTTCTTCTGTCACCTCCTTTCTTGTGAATTTATCTGGGGTGGGTAGCTGCATAAAGGCTACCACAGCAAAAACAGAGAATCATCATCATCTCTGGGCAGCTCCTAATAGAATATTAAAACACAATAAAAACATCAAACATTAAAACTTCCCTAAACAGATATTTTCTAAAAGTCAGATAGGTGTTTCTTTCCTTGACATCTGATGGGAGGGTGTTCCACAGGGCAGGTGCCACACATAGCTGCAAAGTCTCCCATATTCCCCGGGAAACCCCCGTTTTTCCAGCTGTCCCCAGCCGAAAAAACGGATTTTTTTTGTTTTTCCCCAGTTTATTCTGGCGCAGCAGCCATTTTGGAACTGGGCGGAGCGCATGCTCAGAAGCAACTTTTGATGCTGCTTTGCCCAGTTCCAAAATGGCTGCAGCGTGACTTCTGGTGTGGTGGCCATTTTGGAACAGGGCAGAGCAGCATCAAAAGTAGCTTCTGAGCATGCTCCACCCAGTTCCAAAATGGTGGCAGTGCTACTTCCGGTCTGCTACTTCCGGTCCAGGCCCTTATTTCTCAGGCTGGAGCTTGGCAGCTATGGTGCCACCACTGAGAAGGCCCTCTGCCTGGTTCCCTGTAACCTCACTTCTCACAGTGAGGGAACCGCCAGAAGGCCCTCGGAGCTGGACCTCAGTGTCCGGGCAGAACGATGGGGGTGGAGACGCTCCTTCAGGTATACTGGGCCGAGGCTGTTTAGGGCTTTAAAGGTCAGCACCAACACTTTGAATTGTGCTCGGAGTACAGTATTGCGAAGCTATATACAGTGGTACCTTGGGTTACAGACACTTCAGGTTACAGACTCTGCTAACCCAGAAATAGTACCTCAGGTTAAGAACTTTGCTTCAGGATGAGAACAGAAATCGCGTGGCTGCGGCACAGCGGCAGCAGGAGGCTCCATTAGCTAAAGTGGTGCCTCAGGTTAAGAACAGTTTCAGGTTAAGAATGGACCTCTGGAACAAATTAAGTTCGTAACCCAAGGTACCGCCATATATATATAGTTGTTTAGTCGTTTAGTCCTGTCCGACTCTTCGTGACCCCATGGACCATATTATGGCACAAGCTTTAGTGAACCTCAAGTGTACCTCAGCAGATGCACGGAGTTTTATCCAGATCTATATATAAACATCAGGAGTGCCAACTTGGCCCCGTGACCATGGGTGCCTTGGGCCGTGGGTGCCATGCACTGTGCATGGCCCTGGCACCAAAAGTTGTGGGTGCATGGCCCCTTCATGGGGAATTTTGTGTGTGCTCAGGGCCCCAAGGAGTTGGCACCCATGATACACATGGTTTTCAGATGAGGGGGAATCTTAAGCAGAATGTTAGAGAGAAAAGGCATGCAAAAAGTAAAGCCTGTGAGTCTGTTATATTAAAGCAGGCGTGAAGAACCTCAGATTTGGGGGCAGATGTGTCCCTCCAGGCATCCCCTGGTGCTCCCACTAGGCAACGATACCTCCCCAGGAAACTCCTCCCAGCTTCTGTTCCCTACCCTGTTTCCCCGAAAATAAGACATACCCATAAAATAAGCCATAGCAGGATTTCTAAGCATTTGCACATAATAAGCCATACCCTGAAAATAAGACATAGGCGCAGTTCTGGAGGGCACCAAGGAAGAGGCGAGGCTGGACGCGTAATTAAAAAATAAGACATCCCCTGAAAATAAGCCATAGTGTGTCTTCTTGAGGAAAAAAATAAATATAAGACAGTGTCTTATTTTCAGGAAAACATGGTAGATGCAATGTGTTGAACTGTGGTCATGCCTTTTGCTTCCCTAGGTAGAGAGGTGTGTGTTGTGGTTGCAACAGTAGAAGCTTTGCATTTTCATTACTGGAATGTAGCCTACGGTGGAAAAGAAACAGTCATCTTCATTACTTTGCCCATTTCTAACCTATACTCAGGGTAGCGTGGCCGAGCGGTCTAAGGCGCTGGATTAAGGCTCCAGTCTCTTCGGGGGCGTGGGTTCGAATCCCACCGCTGCCAGTGGATTGCTTTTCATTCTCATAGCAAAAATCAAATCTTCCCAAATAATGTAAGTAAAAGGGTTCATGCAAGACGACTTTCCCAAACCTTCGCAAAACAAAGCTTTGCTAAGGGAGATAGTTTAAAAACATAGGGACTATTGTTGTTTTTGAAAACAGTAGTTAGGCTTAATTTAAAAGCCAGTAGTTAAGAGAACAATCATAATAATAAGCGACGGATGGCAGAAACAGATGAATTTGTGTCATCTAAATTGCGCCTCTCAGTTGTTTTAATTACTAGAAGTCACATCACCCACTGAAATACCCAGACATAAGCCAACCTGTTGTATGGAAATATATTTTGCAGGATGCTTTAATAGGCTTATGAGTGCCCAAATAGAGGAAATAAACTTTTAAAAAAAAAAAAAATTACGACGTTGGACATTATCACCGAAAATTCCATCGGAATCCTCAGCGATGCATTCTCTCATCCCGCAAATCTCCGATAATACAGTACTGTATGTGAAAAGTCGCTGTTCTTAATAAACCCAGTTTACTTCTGACCTGCGATTGCTATTGAGAAAAGGAATCGTCCCTGGGTGGGCTCGAACCACCAACCTTTCGGTTAACAGCCGAACGCGCTAACCGATTGCGCCACAGAGACAACCTTGCTAAATTAGTGGAAAAAGAGTGCTCAAATACCACGAGGAAGCACCTATTTCCCCTTCCAGCTTTGTAATATATATGCATATTTTTAAAACAAACAAACAGGCTTGTTGTAACAGAGTTACAAACACTGATAAAGAAATAAGAAATTACCGCCCTCTAGGTGCTCTGCATACAGATCATTATGAATTGGCACGCAAGGCTAGGCCAAATAACTTGGTTTCCCTTATGTCAGGGAAGGGTTCCCCAATGCAGCCCCCCCCCCCCCGCATACTTTTCACTTGCCCTGTCTCGCCCCTCCCGCGGGCTGGTGTTCTTGCCTGGCTAGTATGTGTCTTTGGACTCTAAGAATGCCTCTTGCTCCCCTAAATGGAGGAGCGTGTGCAGAAGCCAGCCTACGGCATAAAGAAAGCTAAAATGTACTTTTGTTGCTCTATCCACTTTCTTCTCTGGCGCTGTTCACCACTGCGTGCCACGTGGGCCTTGGAAGCTTGCACAGAAGAGAATGTGGACCTCGGGCTGGGGAAAAAACACCCCCCTCCACTGTATGATTCTAATAAGTATTTTTACATCAAATTAAGACGAAGTGGGTGGAAAAAACGAAATTGGCAGCGGTGGGATTCGAACCCACGCCCCCGAAGAGACTGGAGCCTTAATCCAGCGCCTTAGACCGCTCGGCCACGCTACCTTCTACATGTAGATTTAAGGGGAATAACGTGAACAATGCTTTCCCACCTCCTCTTTCCTGTCACACAGTATTTTTGGTTACAGGTACGGTAGGTAGCCGTGTTGGTCTGACGTAGCCGAAACAAAATTTAAAAAATTCCTTCCAGCAGCACCTTAAAGACCAACTAAGTTTTTTATTTTGGTATGAGCTCATACCAAAATAAAAAACTTAGTTGGTCTTCAAGGTGCTGCTGGAAGGAATTTTTATATTTTGTTTCGACAGTATTTTTGTCTCACCTATTTATTTAATCAATCTGCTGATTGCTGAAGGTGGCCTGCATGAAGCACAACTACATGATGATCAGTTGCACTATAAACTGATTGCTCTAGTGATGAGATACTGAAAAGGTTTCAGCATCTTGAGATTTTGAATCAGCGGGGTTAAGCGAGATACTTTCGCTCCTGGAATTAAAAAATAAAAGGAGCTGCGTCTGAAACTCCAAGAGAGTTGTTGAGTTGTTGGTAAACTCTACAGCACGCCATGGGGGAGGGGGCAGGGGGGTAAAAAAAAAGACTTAACTAAATGAGGTTCTGCCCCCCCCCCAACATAAAGCCTGCCCGCCCCAACCAAAAATCCTGGCTACGCCAATGCCACACGCCAAAGCAGCATCAGGAACAGGAAGGAAAATAGAAAAAAATTCCTTCAGTAGCACCTTAAAGACCAACTAAGTTTTTATTTTGGTATGAGCTTTCGTGTGCATCCACACTTCTTCAGATACACTTGAAACAGAAGTGTCAGACCCTTATACAGAGGGGGGTGGCGGTGGGTGGGAATGGGTGATGGGCTGATGGGAGTGGTAAACCTGTAGATGGCTGTTAACGACTGCTGATGACAGCAATTAGTCCTGGGGGGGGGAGAAAGGGCTGAGGCGCTAAAGAAAGCTTGATAATGCATAATGAAATAAGAATCCGATGTCTTTATTCATCCCAGGTGGCTCCATGGTTTTAAGCTTGGTAATGAGTTCCAATTCAGCAACTTCTCTTTCCAGTCTGTTCCTGAAATTTCTCTGTAATAAAACAGCTGCTTTGAGATCTTGTATAGGGATGTCCTGGGACACTGAAGTGTTCTCCTACTGGTTTCTCTGTCTTATGGTTCCTGATGTCAGATTTATGTCCATTTATCCTTTGGCGTAGGGTTTGGCCTGTTTGTCCAATATAGAGAGCTGAAGGGCACTGTTGGCATTTGATGGCATACACAATGTTAGAAGATGAGCAATTAAATAGTCCTGAGATGGTATGTTGGATGTTGTTTGGGCCAGTAATGATGTTGTCTGGGTGTATGTGGTAGCAAAGTTGGCATCTGGGTTTATTGCAGGCTCTGGTACCAGTGTCCATGTTAAGTCTGGTGGTTGTATTATTGTGGGTGAGAGGTTGTTTAAGATTGGGTGGCTGTCTGTAGGCAATGAAAGGTCTTCCTCCCAGAGCTTGAGAAAGGGAGCTGTCATTGTCCAGGAGAGGCTGTAGATCTCTGATGATGCGTTGTACTGTTTTAACTTAGGAGCTGGATGTGATGACTAGTGGTGTTCTGTTATTTTCTTTTTTGAGTCTGTCTTGCAGCAGGTTCTCTCTAGGTATCAGTCTGGCTCTGTTGATCTGTTGTTTAACTTCATCAGGTGGATATTTTAGTTCTAAAAAGGTTTGCTGTAGATCTCTTAGGTGAGATTCTCTGTCTGTAGAGTTGGAACAGATGCGGTTGGAACGTAGGGCCTGGCTGTATACGATGGATTGTTTGGTATGTTTGGGATGGTAGCTAGAAGCATGTAGATATGTTTGTCGGTCAGTTGGTTTTCGGTATAAGGTGGTGTCTATACGTCCATCCTGTATTTTTATAGTAGTGTCCAAAAAATGTATTTCTTGCATAGATTGGTTCATTGTTAGGTTGATGGTGGGGTGAAAGTCATTGAATGTCTGGTGGAAGGTTTCCAGGGTCTGTTGTCCATGTGTCCAGATAATAAAAATATCATCAATGTATCGTAGGTACAAGAGAGGTTTGAGTGGGTAGGAGTCTAGGAAACATTGTTCTAAATCTGCCATGAAGATGTTGGCATACTGTGGGGCCATGCGGGTGCCCATGGCTGTGCCGCTGATCTGGAGGAACAGGTCATCAGCAAATTTGAAGTGGTTGTGGGTAAGGACAAAGTGGCAGAGTTTGGTAGCAAAGTCCGCTGTGGTTTTATCTGAAATGGTGTTCCTTATGGCTTGTAAACCATCATTGTGTGGGATGTTGGTGTATAGAGATTCCACATCCATAGTGGCTAGTATAGTATTGTTAGGAAGATTGTTCAAAGATTGTATTTTCCTCAGAAAATCTGTGATGGTGTTTTCTGGTCACATCCGTTTGGATTCTGTGGCGGAAGCAGTCGATGTACAGATCTAGTGTGGTATTGCGTCCATCAGGAGGGGTCCACGTGGAGTCCCTTTTTGTGTAACATCTTTTCGGTGGTAGTTGGTGGTCAATGTTCTGTTCATTAATGCGTTTGGAGGGTGATGGTTGTTCCCCAGTAAATTGAGAGGTTTTGTGTTGTGGGGATGTTGTTTGTTCTACTTTGTCTTGTTCTTGTTTGTGATGAAAATACTCCTTCAGGCGTAAACGGCGGAAAAATGCTTCCAGGTCCCCGCAGAACTGAATCATGTGTGGGGATTTGGCAGGGCAGAATGATAGTCCCCATGAGAGGACGGATTCCTCAGCTGGGCTGAGTGTTTGCTGTGAAAGATTGACAATGTTGTTGATCTTGTTTTGATTAGTGGCCTGTACGTTGGAAAGGTTGCAGAGTTTTTAATTTTTCTGCATCTTCAGTAACTCCAGTTGAGAGTGGTAAATGGTTTGTTTTTCCTTGTGGAACTCCTGCCAGGCTGGGTGATTCCTGATAGAGTTGTCCCGTGCAGAGAGTTCCTCCTTTATAAGCTTCTGTTTGGAATAGAGAATGCCAATAAGATGTTTGAGCAGCTTCTTGGATAAAGTGTGGCAAAGTTTCCTAGCATATTCTGTGGGATAAGTTGATTGAAGAGGGTTCTTAATTCTAAGACCCTTAGGAACAATGTCCAGGTTCTTGCATTTAGTCAGAAAGATTATGTCAGTTTGTACCTGTGCAAGTTTCTTGGTGAGGTTGATGGACTTCCATTTCATGCGGCTCAATGTGGTGCCTTCCATAGTTCTAGTTACAGGTAGGTAGCCGTGTTGGTCTGAGTCGAAGCAAAATAGAAAAAAATTCCTTCAGTAGCACCTTAAAGACCAACTAAGTTTTTATTTTGGTATGAGCTTCTGTGTGCATGCACACTTCTTCAGATACACTTGAAACAGAAGTGTCAGACCCTTATACAGTAATACCTCGGGTTACGAACGCGATCCGTTCCGGATCGCAGTTCGTAACCCGAATAGTTCGTAACCCGAACGCGATGGGCGCCGCCATTTTGCGCATGCGCAAAGCGCACACGGCGAAAACACTTCCGGGTTTGCGCAGTTCGTAACCCGAACTGTTCGCAAACCGAGGTGGTCGTAACCCGAGGTACGACTGTATATATACAGAGGGTGGTGGGGGTGGGTGGGAATGGGTGAGTGGTAAACCTGTAGATGGCTGTTAATGACTGCTGATGACAGCAATTAGTCCTGGGGGGGGGGGAAAGCAAGGGCTGAGGCGCTAAAGAAAGCTTGATCACGCTAAAGAAAGCTTGATCTGAAGAAGTGTGCATGCACACGAAAGCTCATACCAAAATAAAAACTTAGTTGGTCTTTAAGGTGCTACTGAAGGATTTTTTTTCTATTTTGCTTCGACTCAGACCAACACGGCTACCTACCTGTAACTAGAACAGGAAGGAGACGGTGGAGGCAGAGACGAAGCAAGCTGAGGTCGCACGGGAAATTCAAATGCTATAGTGTGCGGGGGAGAGAAGGAATTTTGTTGTCCTCAGCCAATCAGGAAAGAGCGAACTGCCTATAAATACTGTACCTAGAAAATGACCTCAACCCACGCCAAGCGCGTCACCATCATGCCCAAGGACACCCAGCTTTCCAGGCGCATCCGCGGAGAGAGGGCCCGAGAGGCAACGCTGGGAAGACAGCCCCAGCCCCCAAAGGCTCTTTTTAGAGCCGCCACACTGTCTCATGGAAGAGCTGGAATTTACTGATTATTTCCCATCATGCCACACTACCACACTATATATGGGCAGTGTGGAGTTTGTTTTAGTATTCAATGTAGCCAAAGTGGAGATGTCCACATGTAGCTTGACCATGTGGAGGTTCATAGGAGTTGTAGCACCAATCTGGAGGGGAGGGAACCAGATTGCATTCAGATTACATTCCTTAGGCACAACAAACATTAAAAAGGGTTATTATGATACTTGGATACAGTGTAAATCAGCTTATTTATGTGAATCTGTAGGTGGCTCTTAAAAGAGTCATTACTAGGGTTAGCTAAGAAACTCCCTAAAAGCATACACTTCCTTTTAGACACTGACCTTTTCAGGTTTGCCATCTTGGCTTTGGGCATTTTAGGCTTGACTGCCTCAACTTTAGCCTGGCTCTTAGTGGCAACTTTCTTGGCTTGGGAAGCCTTGGGCTTCTTCACTGCTTTCTTGGGGCTTCCCTTGACTTCTTAGCAGGGGCCTTCTTGCTCTTAGCCACTGCTGTAGGCTTCTTCTGGGCCACTGCCTTTTTCTTGCCCTCCAGGGTGGAGGCCTGGTCCTTGCTGACCCTGAAGGAGCCCAAGGTGCTTGTGCTATTGCTCTGCACCAGCACCCCCTGGCTCATCAAGTTCTTGAAGCAGCTGTTCTTGCTGTTCTTGTCCACATCGTAGCTGCCTGCCACCAGCACCTTCTGGAGGGCAGCCAGGAACACCCTGTGGCACTCCTTGCAGGTCGAGGCCACCTGGACCAGCAGCTCCATCATGCTGGGGCTGGAGGGCTTAGAGCCACCCCCCAACATTGCTTCTTGCCCTGCACTAGGCCACAAATTCATTTAGCCCAGCTACGCCTAACTGCCCATATCCGAGATGAAGCCAAAGTGCTGACTCTGGCCTTTCTGACACCAAGTTGACTTGCCTAAGGAAAACCATTCCCCATTGAGATGGTCAGTATGTCAGCAGCGTGGTCAATGTGGGTTTGAAAAGCACCAGTCTCACTGTCAAAATGCACCAAACTCTTGGTCTGTTTACAAAGAATTAAATGCTTGGTGACGGTGATTCAGCGCGGCCATATTGTGCAAGGTTGAACACAAAGACAATTCCTTGCCTCCCCCCATAACTCTCTGACATGACCTTGCAGAAGCCCTATCTCTGCTATCAAACATATATTTCTCTTCCCTCTTTCTTAATTGACTGCCATGCTTCCCAATTTCCCCTTTACCCCAGTCACTTCCAGTTGCCCTCTCCCTAATTCCTCCTCCTCTCCAGCTCTCCT